>NC_044502.1:38415021-38675021 GCF_902362185.1 Chanos chanos
CCAAATGGTTTGTTAGAAGGATGTATTCTCTTTGTTAGAGTATAAATGAGCCAAGCAAATGAGAGTTTACTCCAAACATAAGCAGAGATATCATGGGGCATTTGTTTTGGAGTAAACAACCATTTTCAGCCAGATTTCCAAGTGGGCCAAAACTGAAGTGAAAAAGACAAGAGTAAGACAGGGAACCCAAAGTCTCTCTGATCTTAGGGTTAAATTCTGAGTTGTTTGAATTTTACATCATAGCCTTCAAAATGATTTAGACCATCATTTCGTTCTGTAAGCATTTTTTTTCCCAAAGTTGCAGTCTTTTTCCTGTTCTATATTAGTTCTTTTGATCCACCTCCGTGTTCTGTCGTTTTATTTATCCGGTCATCGATCTGTTCAGCGCTGTTCTGCCCAAGCTGAATAGCTTGTGTTAATGATTGTTCTCAGAGCATCCTGTGGTTGTCCTGAGCCAAGAAGTGTTGCAGGTGGAGCCTGGACAGACAGTCTCCGTATCCTGTAACGCCACTGGACACCCGGCCCCCACACTTCGCTGGGTCAGGAAGAACTCCAACGAGGACTTGGTAAGACACCTCGGCCACTGGAGATAAATCTGTCTTTTTGAAAACTGAATAGAGATATAAGAAAATGCGTTGAAGAGAGGAAGACAAATAAAATGTGTTTTTGCTGTTGTGAGCTACATGCTTTCTCAGAGTATCTTCTGTGCCTATGCTCTCAGAGTCAGTGCAACTGTAAACAGAAGAAGTGTGTGTCGGAGTGTGTGTCTTATTTTGTATCCTCTGTGCGTGCAGAGCTCCTCTATTGGCCGGAGGAGGGTGGTGGAGAATGAGTTAATCATTGAGAATGTGGCGCCCTCTGATGGTGGCCTGTATTCCTGCGTGGCTGTGAATAATCTAGCGACTACCTCTCGAGACTTTGCCTTACAGAGTAAGCAATATCACTCTTTTTCCAAAAAAAAACTATGATTTATAATATATGTAATATTACAGCCACTCAAAAAACACTGTTACAGTGATAGAGAAGGATTTAAGCACATGAGGGTCATTGGTCTGTGATAAAACTGGACCAAGCCCTCTATTAAGTTATTGTTAGTGTAATACAATCCTACAGTGATTATGGTAATGACTGTCACCAGCAGTATGTGATCCAACAACATTATTAACAACAACAACAACAACTACAGTTTTCTTTTCTGCTAATGTTCCACCTTTCCAGCTAAACCAGACAAGCCAGTCCACATCACTGCTGCCCCAGGTCCCACTTCAGTTCATTTCACCCTTAACAATGATGTGTTGAATGGAGGCTCACCAATCACCTACTACGTAGCCCAATGGAGAAAAAACTCTGCACAGGATTGGAAACAAATTAACATTTCTCATACAGGTAAAGTCTTGACAAGAGTTCTCCAACATCATACATATTGGATCACAGTAATTATATCATGATACTTTGAAAGGGATTGATAGAATTTGACCAAACTGTGCTTTTCATGCATAGAGCAACTGGTGATCACATCTTTAGAGCCTTACACCGCATACTTAGTCCGCTTGGCTGCCCAAAACGCTGTTGGTTTGGGAAACTTTTCATCTGAACTTCCTGTTCGCACTCAGGGAATGCGTAAGTATTATCATCTCCATCTTTGCCATGTCATGAAGCTCTCATGCAAGTTTATTCATTTGTTTCTCGCTCTGTGTTTTTTTTTTAGTAGTTTTATACCATTATGAAGGACAATTCAGTCTGTGCTATTTGTTTCATTTAACATTTTATTGGAAATACCCTTAGGTTTTTATTTATGTCCCTTCCCATTTTTATTTGGAAAATTTCAGATATTCTTGTTTCATAATTTTGTCTGTATGTATGCATACCTTATGCTTCTTTCCATACCATTGGAGCTCATCTCATAATTATCTTCTTATCATCTTAACTTCATCTACTTGCTGATGACCATTTGCCATGTCTTACCACCCATTCCTGATCTCATCATCTCTGTTCCCATGACATCTACCAATGTAGAAGGTAAACAAAACACAGCAAAACCTATATGTATATGTAAAACATATATGTATATGCATATGTGTATGTATGTATACACACACACACGCGCGCGCACATATAAATATGTCTGTGTGTGTGTGTGTGTGTGTGTGTGTGTGTGTGTGTGTGTGTGTGTGTGTGTGTGATGCTGCATTATGAGACTAATGAAATGGTACAGATGTGGAGATTCACAGGGAACTTCTATAAGAGGCTGTCCCATCAGAAACGCTTTGTTCTCCATACCAACAGTTTGTTACAAAATTCACTACAAAGTTCTAGCTTTGAAATTAATTTTCATAAGGATATAAAGACGACACACTTAGATGATCTGAAAACAGGAAAGCACCCTCACAAGATTTCTTTTTACCAATGAAATCAGTACATCTTTAAAAGATGGCATGGCATTTCTGGATAGAGATCTGCTGCACAGTGTATTTGAGCCTCTTAAGTGGATTCTCTTTGTATCTAGCTGATAGATTTGGTTTGGAAAATATTGGATGGTGCTATATCAGACTCAGTGACTCATTTTCTGTTTCTGTGTGTATCATGCTTAAACACGCTGTGTTTCAACTCTGAAGTGTCATTTCTGCTTCATTTTGAGATATTCCTCTTCTGTCTCCACCTGTTCTCTTATCACTAGGAGAGCCTGACAGTCCTGTCCTGACAGCAAGCAAGAGCCAGGTGAAGGACAATTCCTTCTCGATTCCTCTCAAACAGCTGGACAATGGTGGCTCACCAATCACAAGCTATGCAGTGCATTACAAAGTGGTCAGTATCCTGTTTCAGATTCCCTCACAGTGCTTGACAGGAAGTTAACAAATAGTTTTTGCTTTCCTAGGGAGCAAAATTAATGATGCACCATCATGTCTGTTAGAAGTGAAAGCCATTTGCTCTTTCACACACATATTAGGATTGCTTTATCTGAAAGAATTGTCTTTGCTTGGTCTGAAAATCCTTGTTTCAGAAACTACTGTAGTGATTACAAAATTCATCTTCTAGAAGAGGGATTTAGTACATCTGATTCAATACATTTGTACAACATTAAGGGAGAAGACTAAGTTTGATCACCTTAAGTAAATTTACCAAAATGGATATTTGAAATAATTTTTTTAAGGGACACTCTTGCAAAGAAATTAATGTGCATGCATGTCTGCCAGGACAAGGACAAGGAAGATTGGAGAACTAAGTCATTCCCTGGAAATTCTACCAGTATTTACCTAGATAACCTTCAGTACAATGCTGAGTACCAGATGGAAGTTTTTGCTGTCAATCTCAATGGTTCATCAATCCCCGTCAGTTTTAATTTCTCCATTCCACAGCCGGCAGGTAACAAAGCTTCGAAAATGATCAAAAAACTATCACAGAGTCAACTCTGAACAGTGTAAGAAACGATAGAGGCTTCTCTATTAAAACCAACTCTCGTTTTGTTTCGTTTTTCACAGCTTCCAGTGGGCCTACCTTGGGCAAAGGTGGTGTTGTTGGAATAGTCCTGTTTATCTTCTTCGTGTTGCTGGTGGCTGTGGATGCAGCTTGTTGCTATACCAACCGCTGTGGCCTGCTAAGATTCATTGCGCTCAAGCTATGCGGACAGAAGGTGCCTGGTGAAAAAAGCTTGGAGGAGGGCGATGGCAATATAGCTACTGTGTAAGAAAACACCTTCATATAATACATTGGCTGTTATATATGGCACTAAGCATTGAGCAATAGTTTACTTTGGCTCATTTCCAAAAACCATAGAACATTTCCCTTCTCTGACCAGCTGTGTAAGGTAAATATAGTCTTGTGCATTGTGCTGGTGTGAATATTTGGAGGACAGACTAACAGAATACAATCAGTGTCTCTGTATGTGTCACAAAAACATATTGTGTGCCCCATCTGTCAGTTCTTGAGCAGTAGATATAACCCAGCTGGTGGCATGTTAGAGTACTGGTGCCTCATACACAGGCTAGCTGGCATTAGTAAGCTTCTGGTTGTGAGGCTTTAGAGTTGTGAGGCTCTCAGAGTTAACACCACCTAGTTTGGGATTTCCAGTGGATTCTGTGTTAATGTTACTGTGATCAATCTTCAGTTATCAAATATTATTTCAAGCGCTCCAGCACTACGACTGGGTTACTTAAGTGGACGCCTCTATAGGTGTTGAATTAGCACAAGGTGATCTACAAGGTATTGAACTTAACTCTATTAGAGCTTGAATTTCTGATTTCATATCTGCGGTGTATGTGTCCTTCAACACAGAGACTTGAAGTTCAAGGGACTAGACGTACCAAGGGCTAGCATTCCAAAACTACAGACACAAAATGGGGCGTCAGGTGGGGCTCAGTCGGAGGTCACATGCGACAAGGCGCCCCTCACCAAATTCGAGTAGGTGCTGAATCTCGAGGGTGGATGCAGCTGGTTTACACTTTAAAAAGCTGTGATCCAAAAAAATGGCAATAAGGAACACTTTTGTTTCAGGAGTAATAGTCAGCAGACGGTCGACTGAACTACTGAACTATTTGTAGTGAGGGGAGAGAAAATGCAAATTCAAAACTGAGGAAAGGTTAGGAAAGAAAGTGATATCCAAAAGCCATTTTTTTTACCCTCCATTTCACAAGCACTTAAATACCATGGTTTCATTGATGCTTGTTGTAAAAAAGTTTTTGTTCAAAAGCTTTGCCAGTTTTCTGCTGACCCGCTTCCCGTTCAGTTGATTATCCAGATATTTTTTTAATGAATACATGTGATAAATTGAATCTTAATCAAATTGAAATTGAATCTTCTCTGCAATAAACAGAGTGAAAACCTACTGGGATTAATGCATCTTCCTCCATTACCAGCGTGTAATCACTGACACACTTCTTTGTAAATGGAAACGATTGCAATAGCCCATGTACGGGTCCTTTCCGGATAACATTTCTGTTGACAAAAATCACATTCCCTTTTGCAGTTTTGATTTTATTGTTCTTTCCCACCAGGAAACCTCCAGCCAATACTGATCCAGCTGCAGATGCAGGAGTGTGATTTTATTAAAAGTGGATTGACTGGATGTCTGTTGATTTGTCAAGAATGCCTTTGATGCTGAACTGTGACAGAACAACTCCAGAGAAAATGACGTGTGTGTGTGCAGTGTTGACGTAGACAAATGATTGTCAATGTAAAACATTCATAATTTAATATGCTACTGAGAGGAGAGTTATTGTGTGACTGTAGTAGGTAACTGATTACAATATTTGGCTTCATCTCCAGTGTTACAGCTTTCAATTTACTGTCACAGAGAAAAGCTGTAGTGTATTTTCATAGAATTATTCACAATCCAGAGCCATTTGTTATATTTTAAAACTGTTTTTTATTTGCATTTTAGACAGAAAAGCAATGAAGCATTTTCTATATGAATGTTCCAAAAACATATAAAAAATATGCACTGTATAAAGGCAATATGAAATGACTTTTCACACAGGCTGAATGGTGGGTAGTTTACTCATGCTTAATTTATTATATAATTTCATCAAGTATTCATCTGTGATATATAGTGCATTAATACGTTGTGCAAATCAATTACTGAAAAGTTTTCAAAAGCTCATTTTCAACATTCGGCTCATAGAGATGTCAGGTCTGCTCTTGATATTAAAGTGATCACAATGTCACAGTGCATTACTTATGGGAGCAAAAAAGATTTTGTGACAATCGGGTGAATGTGCGTATAGTACCCTTAATTTAATGTTCTTTTGATAGAGAAACACTGATACCCCTATATAAAATGACAGAAAGAAAATATTAATCTATTTATTAACAGTTATCATGGTATTAACATGCTGTGATTTTCAAAAAGAGCATTTCATACTATTTTTTTTTGTTGTTGTTTGTTTGTTTTATTTTGTTTATTTTCTGGTCTGACTCTGAAGTCTTCTCTGCGACAGTAGAATTTTTTATGACCAAAAAGAAACTTAAAAATACTTTTGTATATATAGAGACATATTTATGCCGTCCTTTGTTACATTTCACTGTACATTATATGTAAATATGCTACTATTTTGATGTACTAAATAATGCAATACATGTGTTTTCATACAGTCTCTGTTTTTGGTGCAATTTTTTCGCTGACTGTGAAGTTTGAATAGAAAGTTCAAATCATTTTTTTCACATACGCAACAATACACTTACATTAGTGAGGATTATATGCTTTAAACAACAAATTACACAAGCATCCCGCTTCAAGCCTTTTATCGTGGGGCTTGGTGAGAGCAGCTCGCCCCCTGCTGGTCAGTTAAGACACGGACCTCTTGCAGTGGGCTGCGATGACTGTAATCTGCTTTTGGAAGGCTATAAATCACTGAGGTGCTTGCCTCTGCCTCCAGCGAACACAGCCTAAAACGATCAAGAAAAAGCTTTTCATGTTACAGTCATTTGTTCAGATAAAATTTAAAAAAAAAAAATGTTTAGATCATCAGCAGGACATATTAAAGTCTTCTATTTCTAAGCACATGAATTGTTAAACTAAGGAGTGCAGGCTTTCATGACACAGACTGGGATGAATGGTTCTTTAGACTCATGATTCATAGTTGATGGTTCATGGGATCATGGGATTATGACCACTTGGTCATTGCATTTGAGTGTAAAAGACACAGTTCAGGGCAATGTATATTTATGTCGAGTTCTACCACTGGTCATCACGATATTTCCCTGACAATGGAAAGTCTTAGTTAGGAAAATATGTGAGCATACAGAATGTATTTAGCATTAAGCATTAAACTATCATTTGAGGAATACAGCATTTTGGTTTGTTTTTGTTTTGATTTTTTTTTTTTTTATCAAAAACTGAGTCAAGACCACAACTATTCCTTTGTCTGTCTTTGTGAGAGAGTTATATTGTGTGGCATGTATTCAACACATTTATTGAATATTTATTGAAAATAGTAAAAATGTGTACATCTGATTATAATATTCTATGGTGACCATTTGAAAATTAAACTTTACTGAGAGAGATAACGCTACATTGGATCGTGAAATCCATTAAGCTTACCGCAAAATTCATCTGACTTAGAGTGTAACATGAAAGGATTATTCTTCAGAAAAAGCACCAGTGGTCGGAGAAGAAATTACAAACGGTTGAGGTGGCATACTCCCCCAGTTATCTATCTAATGTGAACAGGCTTTTTGGCAAGGGGTCATTTGCCAATGTGTAAGATATCCAGCTACAACAACTGTAACAAACCTGTCAGCTGAACAGATTGAGATGATAACTGCTATAAGGTAGACAATGTTGATTACTTGCTTGCCAACTGCTTTGCTTCCTTTAAACAAATTTCTAAGGAGGAAACATTTAGCAGCCAAATGTTTTGACAATAAGGTACTGTTGTTCAGTTGCCAAATGACTGGCCTTTACAGAGGTCTCCTGTTCAAGTTTAAGTGATTTATCAAATCGAGAACTGTCATTCTATGAATCACCTCCAAGTTAAAGGGTGCATTTAAAACAACTTTCCTATCTAGAGCCATGACAATACTACTGAGAGACAGTTCCTAGTCAGTCAGGCCATGCAAACATAATCATTCTGAATTCTCACCTTTCTGATTCTGAAGGTAGTTTTAGCTGTGCATACAATAAGACATCAGTGCTTTCCTCTGTCTCTGAGCAGTGTGAGAATTCTACATTCTCATAGATGTCTCCAGCAGCATCAGGACTCACCTCCTATACAACAGAATGGGGGGATTATCATAGGCCGTGACATAGAGTCTCATGGTAACACATGTGAGCAGCCTTATAAACTGAAACTTGTATTGTTAAAAACTTGGGCTTGACAATGGTAACAAATCAAGAAGTGCCACACTCTCCACTCTGAATATTTCTCTGGATTTCATTCTCTGCTATTAGTCACATTTGGTGTGTTTACATGGTCAGAGAAACTTAGATGAAATATGTAAAAGACTAAGGCTAGACAACTATCTTTTTGCCTAAATTTTGTGAAAGCAGTATGTTTTTTGGTCTGAAAAAAAGGTATGTGGCTGCTAAAAATCTGACAATCTACATGAAACGTTACAAGCTTCAAGCTAAAAGCAAATTTTAACATGTTTAACATGTATGACACCTTTTCTTTAGAAATCATTTTTATCAGGGGTGGTTTCCTCCTGTAAAAAGAGGAAAGAGGAAAGCGTTAACTGTTTTGCCTGGCTAAGTACTGAGAGCACATTATATGAAGAGATTCATCAAGTAAGATAAAAAAAAAAAGAGATTCTGACAGTTGGCAAATAACGGAAACTCATTTCTGAGACATGAACTGCAGCAGAAAGAAATTGCAATGAAAAGCATATTACAGCCACTTCCTGCTCTGTTGCGTGTTGGATTTTCAACATACCTTTCCTCTCGTGTTTGAGCCGGAAACCTTTGGTTGTAAATCAAGATAACTGAGACCACAATGCATCCAAGAAGAAAAACTCCAAGAGCAAGCAGTACAAATGTTAAATGATCAGGACCTGCCACATTGAGGAGAGAAGATCATATTTGATATACAAAATAGTTAGGTACTTCACCTTGATGAATGTAACATAGGTGCTGAATGTAGTATGCTAGAAATAGTGTGCTCTCTGGGTTTTATATTTATGTTTGTTTTTTTGTTTGTTTAACACCATAGAATACAATGTAGGTGTAACCTTTTACTTGTAGGGTTTTAACTGTTGAGTTTATGGAACCCAGGGCGTTTCTGGCTTCACAAAAGTACTGTCCACCATCTTCATTGTTGATAAACACTGTGAAACTGCGGCCTGATCCTATCTGTGAGGTAACTGTCCCATTAATTGTGAACCAAATAAAGTTTCCAGCAGCTGGGTTGGCTTGACTCTCACAGGTTAATGTCAGTGAATTTCCTTTTTTGATGATTCCAGGGGGACTGAGTGCCACAGAAACATTTTTTGGTCTATCTAGATTGAAACAACCCAGCATTCCACAGTTCAGATATTGCGTACTTCAAATTAATTGTGGTATAGATAGATAGATAGATAGATAGATAGATAGATAGATAGATAGATAGATAGATAGATAGATAGATAGATAGATAGATAGATAGAGTGCATTAAACAAGTATATCAAACATGTTGTCTATACTTTGTTCAGTCATTGATCTGCATAAGTGGTTCATACATCTCACATCAAGCAGCAGCCTTTGGGCTGAGATCCTAGCATCATGTGCTAGCTCACAGGAGTAATTGCCGTAGTCTTCAGGAGAAACTGAAAGAAGTATGAGGCTGCTCCCTGTGACCTCGTCAAGTTGGCGGTCATCCTTAAACCAGGAAAATGGAACATTTGTGGGGGTACAAGTGTTTGTGCCACAGGTCAGGGTCACCCTTTCCCCTTCTTCAATGTAGTCCTTTTTTCTGCTTGAATCTACCCGTATGCTGAGGGGTAGGACTGACAACAAAACAAGAAATATGTGCCTGGTAAAAATCAGTGCAGTTTGGTTTCATTTGTGGGAGGAAGTATTAAAGCAATATGACTCTCTGAAGAAAGCTGTCATAATCAATAAGAAATGACGGGATGTATTGAAATATTAACCTGCTAACTGGAGAAATATTCCACCCATTCCTGTCCACATCTCTCCATACGAGGTTGTCTCAAATCGAAAGAAATATCTCCCGATGTCACTCACAGAAACATTGTGTAAACGCAGTGTACACTTTTTGTCTTCATTTTCAAACTCTGTTCTTCCCCTGTAAGATTCTTCAATCTGTTTAGAATCCGTGTGGTAAACAAACACACCTTGCTGCGAACCATCCTGCTTTTGACGCCTTCTTGGCTTGAACCACTTAAGAGTGTTTATTAAGAGTCCCCTGGGGTAATTGTATGAACAGGAAAAATCCACAGTGGAACCTTCAAGGACACATGCATCATTAGATTTGTACTTAACAGCCCATTCATCAGAGGGCATAACATCTGAAAAACATCCAAAGTCATAAAAATTACATCACATATAGTGCTGTACTCTTTTCTGTTATATTGATAGAACTGGGATGATCTTTACTGATAACTTCAATGTTTATTTATTTTATATCATTTTAGCAAAATTTTGACAACGATAGAAATATTCAACCTGTGTTTTTTTTGTGTCAAGAGGGAATCGTTACAAACAAAAAGAGTCGAAAAATCTACACCAAGAAATGCTATCTTGACAGAAAAGCCAATTTAGGTACCTCTTTTAACAGTTCAGACACAGAAGAGAGGATCTCTGGAATTTAAATAACACAGGGTTAAAATACACTATAAATTACAGTAAAATTTACCTGCTATTGTAAGCTGTAGGAATATCCATAAACTCAGCATTTCTCGTCGTTTCAAAGCCATTCTTCTTAATGAGAATACTGTTGCAAGACTCATAACATAAGCTTTTACAAGAGTTGCCACATCAAATGATTGCATCTAACATAACTTGCATAAACGTGATCAAGCATTTGTTAAAGGAACATGTGGCATTAAAAGTTCCTCTTTTCAGTTTTTGTTTTTCCACTTCTTTACTATGAGGTGCTTGTGTGACCACTTAATAATCGTTTGAGGTGGCATATGACATTGCTGTGGTATTGTTTTTTGCTGAGGGACTTTTTCTGTTTTTGTTTTTCCACTTTGTCTATTAATAAATGTAAGGATCTAAACCAGATTTATAAAAGTCTGTGTTCAATGCGTACGGATAATGATATAATTGCCTCTCCGAATGTGCTGCTTTGCTGCAAAAGTATTTTGTTAAATATGTTTTACTAATTATCAATGGCATTTTAATTACAATATTGAACTTTCTTCTCAATGAAAATATTCATACAAAAATATCAACGAAAACCAAAGTTTATGCAAGAAAGCAGTGAGAGAATTTTATTTATTTATTTTTTTTCATTTGTCCAATTTTCACTGACATCTCAGCAATCCAGAAAAAAGAGGACATTGTGAAGGCAAAGATTACTCAAGTTTTTCTGTGCTGTACTTTTTAAAAATATTGAGTAAGACATTGAGGAGGCAATACAATTTTGAAATGATACGTTAAAAAAATTGTGTTAGCTGCAAAAGACAAAATGTATTTTGCTGGAAGATATCACAACTGTGATAAGTATAATATGTGTAAGTAAGAAAACAAAGGATAGCAATCGCCATGACAACCATTTGAGTTGCAAAACAAAGGTTATATAATCAGGTTGTTTTATGTCATTACAATATGAGCGGGAATTTTTAACTTGAGTCTTGTTGTTAATGGAAAAAAAGATTTTGTGAATCCCACTTTTGTCTTCAGGAAGCAGATTGTTTCCATCTAACCACCTGGTGGACAAATAGAAAAAGATTTCATCAAGAACATTCATTTTAAATCCAAAATGACTGTACACATTATTTTCTCTTATTATTTTTATTATCAGAAATTAAGCCCACTTACTGCAGTTGGTGAGCTGCCTCCACTCAGGAGACACCTCAGCGCTCTGTTTTTTGCACGCGTTTTCATATGCTGCAAGTGTCTGACAGTGTCCCTTGTTACGGCCTTCCTGACATAGGTAATAAAAGCAATCAGAGGCCCACTTGGCTGGTGGCACCTTGTCATGACACACAGAGAAAGGGCCGTTTTCATCCTCAAACAAACCACAGTACGTCTTGCTTTTGTAAAGCTCTTGTTGCCCAGGTGAACAGGCAGGCGAGTGCCAACAGAGCCGGTCGCCGTCAGAGATGCTCCAGGATTTCACCCATTCTGTGGTACTGGCTGTTTGCTCACCATTTGGGGTGCTTAAATCATCTTCCTGGTTATCGTTGTAGTTCCCACACATGCCAGCCAGGTTATCATAGTAGCTACTGGTGATATTCACCAAAAACAATTCAGCCCAGTCAAACCTTAACTCCAGGCCAAAGTTTGTTCTCAGGATTCCTTGGATCCCAAACTGGGTGATGCTGATGTTGTCAGAATCTAGATTAACAGGAAGGCTAAACTGTTGTCCATCAACCTATGGAAAAGTAAAAGGACGCATGTGTTTGGAGGATGATTTTTACATGCTTTACTCGGTTTGACAGAGTTGAACTTTAATAAATACTTAGTGGTGCGTACAGTTCATGTAGCCTACCCTGTGACTCTTTCAGTTCAGTGAGAAAGAAATCCTGAAAAGGAGGATATGGTCAAAACCTGAGAGAGGGAGAGACTACTAGATTTCACTCACCTGCACTTTGTCGCGATTCCCAAAGACGACAACAATGTCATGACCTTTAATATTTATTTTGACTGACTTGATGTAGGCACCTCTGGAACCTCCATGCATTCCATTCTTGGTGATAATCCTGAAAGGCGTGAGGGTGCTATCTTCACCTGTTGTTTGAACCAGAGTGTAGGAGCAGGTACCCTGGAAGCTGAATCGCTTGCCATCAAAGGTCTGGTACTGTGGGTCACCCATGGCCCAGCACAGAGCCACGGACTGCGGCACGCATACTGTTTTCTTGTCCTTTACGACACAAGTTTCTTTTTCACGACAAGGGTTGTTTTCGCAGGGATCTGAATTCATTTAAAAAAAAAAAAAGAAGCACATTGAATAAAGGAATAATCAGACTTTGCATAACGGTTAAAATGGATGCTTCACCAAATCTTGATTGATTGCATACCCCCCATTGTGGCAGATCAACACAGACACTTGTAAATAGCATAAACGCAAGAGGTTTTTCACAGCTACATCTAGACTTCATGATCATTGCCTCACCTAAACTTGACACCTTAAAAGCAGCTATACTGTTTGACACTGTCTATGTTAGTCAACTGCACTGGAGGTACACTGCATCACGCAACCTGGAATCTTTGGAAAAGAGGCCCTGTTGTACGTTCTGGAACTTAAGAGTTACCTGGAGAGGAGCACTTTGTGACACCATCCTCGACAACACAGACGTCATCACCGCTGCATTCAGAGGCCTTGCATGAGAATTCACCTGCCTTGCACGAGCACGCCTCTTCACAGTTTTCACTGATCACTGTCTCACCAGACTTCAGCAAATTATTATAAAATATAAGGTCAGTATGTCAGAAAGCATCATAATTACAATTTTAGCAGTGATTGCATCTGTAATTCTACTGAATTTTCAGTAAAAGAAAAGAAAAGAAAAGAAAAGAAATAGTTCACCGTGTAAAAACGCCCATCGACAACGCAGCCACAGTCTCCCAATGGTTTACATTTAGCGCCATCAAACGCAAAACCATCATCGCATTCGCATCCCTCCTGGCACCTTGGACACTTCACTGTCTCTGATAGGCTGGCGCATGTGGGAGAGCAAGTGTCGGCACACAGCTCGTAGTGACTGTTTTCCTGACATTTCAGCGCTGAGAAAGAATGAGAAGAGAATGTTTAAAAAGCAGAAGTCACATAGAGAAAGCCAGTCAGTAATACGACAAGACAAAAGATAAGCTTCTGTTACAGTTCAGTAAATTACCTCATAACTTTCTAGAAGACAATTACTTCACTAAATCAAACGGGCTGAGCATTTATGAATACGATTTTTGTCTCATGCAAGAGTACGTACGACAAGATGTTTCATTCCTCCAGCTGTTGACAGAACCCCCAGACGTCTGACAGATAGCCACGTAATTCTGTAAGTGTTGGCAAAGGGCTTTTTGGCTATCCTGTTGTGCAGCAACATCCTTGACACAGTCATCAAAGTACTTTTTGGGTGGAACTGTGGCATGGCATGGTGAAAAAGGTCCCTTTCCAGAGGTTAGGATTTTGCACGCTGTCTCAGCCTCGGTCTGCTTGTCTTTGTCAGGGTTTGTACACTTGGAACCACAACCTGTCTGGCACTTCATGTCCGTTTCAGCCAAGACCCAACCTTCAGCAAACTTCTCCACCGACTGAGCCAGTTTGCCATCGGGCAACCTGAAGTCATCTGCTTTCTTGTCATTGTAGTTACCACAGAGACCACTCACAATATCTTTATAAGTGGATGGGACTTCAACTGTAACTATGGAGACTGTATCATACATCACCTTCAGGCCAAAATCAGTTTCCAAAATAATATATAGGCCATTCTGATAAGCTCTTATCGATCCTTCATTCAGTACCAGTGGCAGGTTAGTTCTGATAGCATTCACCTGTACGTGAAGAAAAGAGGATACATTTAATCTACCATTACAATTAATTTAATAGATCTACAATGACGTATGACTGTCTTTTAGATGTGTACTTTGAGTAGCTTACCCTGATTTCCCAAACAAGTCCAGGCAGCATGATGATCTCATAGTCAGACACCTGTATTGTAATTTCACGGGTAACAAGGGTATCTTCCGAAGATGACGTCTGATGCACCAAAACACTGAATGAGGTCTTGTCCTCATCCTCATCCTTGTCTACCTCCACCATTTTGTATATACAGTCCCCTTGCACAGTAAAAGACTTCCCGTCGAATGACTCATAGTAGCCAGAGCCTGACACAGAACAGCTTGCTTTACCCTCAGGGAAACAGGCCTGCACTCCATCCTGTACCTGACACTTTTCATTCGGCCCACAGGAGAAGCCGCTGTCACATTTGACGTTTCCATTCTGTTCACAGGTGCATTTCTCTTTGCACTGGCCGTTGGGGAAGAAAACTTGTCCAAACGTGTAGTACTGGCCTTCCATGACACAGCCGCATTTCTCCAGGGGAACACATTCACCATCGCTAAGAACAAAGCCTTCATCACACACGCAGCCCTCAATGCAGGGGGTACCCTCACATTCAGCAGGCTCCTCTAGGTTACTGCAAGTCTGCGGACAACCGGTAGGACACACCTCATAGTGGCTGTTGGCCTGGCAGGACGGTGCTGTTGAACAGACAGTACTGAGATTATTATTTGTCTACAATTCATATGCATTATTTAAAGACCAGGCGTAACACTGAATCCATTGATGGGCTGTAAACAATACCACAGAAATATTTCAAAACAAAAGAATGCAGAATTGATGCTTTTACACAAAAATATCAGTGGTTGTTGATAGTAGTTTTTTAAATATGAACGAATATATTGTCATTGCACACACAAAAAAAAATGTGTGTGAGTATGGGGGGGGGGGGGGGGGGGGGGGGGGAGAGCAACACTCACGACAGAAACTGTCAGTTCTCCAATTTTCCACCACGGCAGAGGCATCTTGGCATGCAGCAGTGTAGGAAGCAAGGGCATTGCAAAGAGCAGATGAATGGCCCTCTTCCATGCACATGTCATATACACAGTCATCATAGAATTCTTCAGGATTTACTTTATCATGGCAATTTCTGAAAGGACCTTTTTTGTCAGTGAGAATGCTGCAGGGTTTTGTGTAACGTTTACTCTTCTCAGCATCATCACATTTTTGACACTTTGCACCCTTGCAATCATTAGAGCAGTGAGCATCCTCTCTGGCTTTCCAGGCAGTTCCAAAAATGGTTGGATTTTTGACAATGCTCTTGTCAGGTAGCGTCATATCATCTTTATTTTTGCCATTCCAGTTACCACAAAGGCCTCCAAGCATTTCTTGGTATGAGCTAGGAAGAGTGAGTGTGACAAGGCTCTGCCAGTTGAATTTCAAGGTCAAGTCGAAGTCCGTTTTCACTATGCCAAAATACCCATTGCGGAAAATCGAGAGTTTTCCATCTTCGAGCTCAAGCGGCAAGTTCACATATAGGTTGTTGACCTGAGAGAAGGACAATGACAGCATTTATTCACATCAATGTTCATATAAAGAGTTCATAACAAAAAAAACCCCAAAACAATATATATAACAAAAAAATAGTCAATAACATAACAACGAAAAGCGTATTTTTAATGCATTTTGTAACATACCATCACTTTGCCTCGATTTTCCTTATTCATGACAATAGTATATCCATAGACTGTTATCTCAACACTTTTTGTGAAAGAAACTGCTTTGTTCCTCCCTCTGTTCTCGTTCTGAACAAGCACTTCAAAGGGCACCAGCGATGAGTCGGATGTGTTCAGAAACTTGGATAAATAGTACGTGCAAGTGCCCTGAAAATTAAATTTTTTCCCATCAAAGGTGCGATAGTGGGGGTCTCCCACACCTCGGCAGGTGCCATAGGACACAGAGTAACAACCTCTCACGCCTTTCCGTACATCACACACTTCGGATTTCTTGCACTTCGTGTTGGCACAGTCAACTTTTCCTGTGCCGGGATTGCATGTGCATTGTTTGGTGCAAGTCTTGTCAGCCCAGAACGTCTTGCCAGGAGGATGATAAAAGCCTTGGTAGACACAGCCACACTTTTTCTCGGGAACACATTCATCTCCGCTGAGGACATAGCCCTTGTCACACTGGCAGCCTTCCACACAGGGAACTTTACACTTGGCTGGAGCATCTCGATCTGCACAAGTCGCAGCACAGGCTGTGCCACAAGCCTCGTAGTGACTGTGTTTAGGGCATTCGATTGCTTTGAAAATAAAAAAAAAATTTAAAAAATGAAGTTTACATGTTAGAGGCCTCAGTGTGCGTCACAGAAACGTCATTGTTTTAGAGACAGAGACTCAAGATTGATAAAAGATGACATTGTTAAATTTTAACATCGTTTACTCAAGCCTTGTCCTCCCTGAATAACCATAAAAGGTTATTCGGATATCTGATGTAAACATATACGATTTTAAATTTAGCAAAATCTTCCCTTGCATAATTCCATTTTCTGACAAATACTTACGACAGTTAGCTTGTTTCCTCCAGTTCCCGGTTAGCTTAATTCCTTCTGCAAGGCAGGCGTCAGCATAACCCTCCATGTTATCACAGAGGAAGTTCCTCCTACCTTTGTTGATGCAGATGTCATAAACACAGTTGTCTGTGTACATGTCAGGGTCCAGAGCCTTGTGGCACTGAGCAAACGGCCCCTTTGCTTGGGCCATGAGGCCACAATATTTCACGCCTCCGTACTTTATCTGCTGTGCTTCAGTGCAGGTTGGACATTTCCCTTGACAGTCATCGTGGCAGAGCAAATCGTTGTCTTTTTCTTTCCAGCTCTGGGCAAACTTCACAATTGAGGAGGCTGTTTGACCCTTGGGATCAGAGAACTCATCCTTCCGATTTCCATTGTAGTTCCCACAAAGCCCACCCAAAGAACTGAAGTAGCTGCTGGGAACTGTGGTATAAAACTTCATATTCCAATCATATTTCACCTCCAAGCTAAAGTCTGTTGTCAGAACAGCATATCTTCCCCTTTGCACTACTTGTATCTTTTCCTTTTCAATGCTGACAGGCAGGTAGACAATCTCACCATCCAGCTAAGATGAGAGAAAAACACAGAAAATGTTTGTTAAATCCCCTTGAGGCGATCACAAAGCACATAATATATTATCCTAAATTATTTTAATTAGTAGTCATAGTGAAAAGTTTTAGGATGCAAATAACACTAAACTCTTAATGCACTAGAAATTAGTTAATTATAAGGAAGGTGACTCTTTCACAGTTGGATAAAAGCATTCTTGTTGAATTTACCTCAACTTCACCTCTTTTATGGCCAATTGTAACTGTGTGGTTGTACACAATCACAGTGACCGTTCGCACATAAGACACCCTTGTGCTCCCTCTGTGGTTGTTCTTGGTTAGAATAGTAAAGGGGACGAGGCCTTTTAGATTTTTTTGAGTGGTGACCATTTTGTAAGTGCATGTCCCCTGGAAATCAAATCGCTTTCCATCAAAGGTCCTGTAGTGAGGGTCTCCAACTGCCTGACATGTTGCCTCAGAGGTGGGAACACAGACGCCTTTCTGACATTTCTCCTTTTCTCTGCATTTCACATCTTCACAGGGGTCTACTGGTTTGGGGGGTGTAAAACCTGGAAGAGGACAAAAACAACACACAGCTGATTTAAATCCGCTTGTCTACCCCCATAGAAAATGATCATTTCATTTCATACAGTGTTAAGACAGTTAGAAAGTGTCATTGCTCACCTGCAGAACAAACTCCTGTTGTGGCATAGCCATGCCGTGTTTTCCCACCATAAACATAGACTGCAATTATGGAGTCACCCGATATTGTAAAGGGTCCTTTACTGCTTCCAATTGAACTGACGGACCACGCGTATCGTTTATCAGTGGGAAATTTCCTCCACTTGAACGATTGAGGTTTCGGCGAACTAACAATACTGTCTACAGATTCTGATTCGGCAACAATGACAAGAGTATTTTGGTAACTATCCTGTGCTTCCACAGACCATTTTCCTGAAGACTCCAAACTGGGAAGTATGTTGGTGAGATATTCATCAAAGGGCCTATTTTCGCTATAGTACATTACCATGACCTTTTTGTTACTGTCAACGATTGCTGGTTTGCCTTCTGCTATATTCAGCTGCAAAACATCTCCAGCACTGAGCTTCCTTTGTTTTGGCTTGCCTGTCTGAGACAGTGTCACAATGGTTTTGTCCTCGGTTGCAACCACATATGCTTCATCTCTGCTGCTTGACAAATGCATAGCAGGGACCAGGTAATTGGTGGAGAGGGACTCAACTGGCATCAACTGTTCATACACATGCTCACATGTACCCCTAAATCGGGAACACTGATGTCCACCCAAGACAGCAACAGGGAGCTGGGACTTAATCCTGGCTCCAGTGAAAGTATGCCTGCTTTGGAGTTGGTAAACTTCATATGGGGCCAAGGTAATGGTCACCTTTTCTCTGCGTTTCCATTTCTTCATGTTTCTGACACTCATGCTTGAATGTGGCAGGATCTCTATCACATTTTTCTCATTACCGTTGATGATGGCCAAGAGCTTATCCATTGAACTGACTCCTACGTTTGGAGTGAAAGCCACATAGTCTTTACCTAAGTGACTTGTAGGAAAAATCACGCTAGAATCTCCAGTGTAAGCCTTAATGTGTGAAGCCACCACTGCGATGTTAGAGTTGGAGGTAATCAGGACTGTTTTGCCTGAGGATCCAGGTTGACTAAGTTCAGTTTTAGACGGAAGTGTTATCCATCGCGTTGCTCTGCTGTCTATTTTCACCGTTTGACTGAAACCAAGGGCTGTAACCTGTACAGTTACTGTTGCCGGAAATTCTTGTGCGGTGATAGCGAGCTTTGGGCTTGCCGCAAGTGTGGTTTGATAGTTGGTCATGAAAGCAGTAATAAATTCTCGTCCAACAGGGCAACCATTGGCTGAGGATAAAAAAAAGAAACTTCTCAGATAAACGTTATTTCAGTCACATCGCACACTGTATACGCATAGTCAATACTGTATCATAAAAATATTTATTCAAAGATTTAGATCTATGTCGAGGCATTTTCTAACACTATAGTAGGAGGTACAGTACTGTGAACTGTGCGAACGTCACCTAAAGAAAACGTTACACAGGAAAAAGCTAACTGAAATTCCTGTAACAAAGATGCAATATGCTCAAACCATTGTAGAAAACGACAAATAGCCACTATGATTTGAACGAAATCGAACATGTAACAAAACAGGGTTGCAAATTATTGCGAAATACTGTAATTGCACATAATGGCATATACATTTATAAAAGAAAAAAATGTGTCATTACAGGAGAATGAATGTTAGGTCGTTGACTTTTGTTAGAAGATACAAAGAAATTAAGATTTTAAAGCTATTACAAAAGTTGAGAAAGTTGCATATGTGTCGGTATTATTAATGAGGGCGCAGCACTAGTCTGTGCAAATCACTCTGGAATTCAAATTTAGTTTTATGCCTAGCACCTGTTTGAAAATTTGAAATGACAACATAGTTTAACTCGTCTGCGAACTCCAGTTCCCCAGTGGTTTTACCTTCTTCCGCCAGCTGCGTCACACTAAACTAGATCCTTTAAATCAAAATAGGCCAGTAGTTACATTCCGTGGGTGTTAAATTTCGCCTCAAGTTATTCAGCTAAATGAACAGTCCTGCTTCGGGGAATTCATCCTGCGAATTTTCAACTTCATCAGATTTCTTGTGAAAATATGAAAGCTACAAACCAACACGGCATTTACAGATTACGGGGGATTCATAATTAGGACCGCTTGACGTTCTGACGACCGTTTTAAATGAGGAATAAAATAGCCTGATTGAACTTACATTAAGTTCATAACTTTTTGATAATCTTGATCAAGAATTCCAAAGCTTTGTCTGCTAATGTGGATTAATTAGCAAATGGCTAATGAGAATATTTATCCAAATTCCACAGCGTTATTAGTGTACGGGACAGGCACATGAACACAGCCTTTGCTGGGCTTGATCAATGTTTTTAATAAATCTGTGCAAGAAAAACATGTGTTATTTTATATCAGTGTTAGAAACAAATAACATGGTTTGCTTACCACCGAAGATCACCACAGCTAAGGAGAGCAGGAGGTACTGTTTCTCCATGGCTAAAAAAAGCATAAAAGGAACATTCAATATATTCAGTCAAAGGATCATCTATAGTTATATAGCTTTTGTGCAATATGTTTCTCCCTAACTTTAATATATTAAAACATTTTTTTTTAAAAAAGTGCATAGAAAACATGTTGTATGCTGACGCTTACTTAAAATGTTGAATAATTGATTCAGTTTCAAACGAATAAAAAATACCAATTGAAAGAGTCTTGTAATAGCTGTACCTGCAACTGGAGTCCTTTCTCAAGGGATAACTGATGAGAGAGGGGCCTTAAGTAGGCACATTCATTGTTTGTTCAACTACTTGGCGTTTGTCTTCAACAGGATGTAACAAGTGTAATATCCCGCTTATTGGTACTGTTTGGTTTCTTGAACTAATAATATTATTTGTTAATTAGGTGTCTCTGCTTTTCATTAAAAACAAAATTTTCACAGTCCGTGTGCTTATTACAACAGCATTGGATCAGTAAATGATGACATCAAATTATCTAGGACATCAAAAGTTGAAACAACTCAGTGAAATATTTGTGAATTTACAAAGAGTAAATATAGGTGGAGACAATTTTCAGTAAGCCTCTAGGTTTGTTTGGTTTGTGTGGGAAGTTGTTCTTGATATTAAAAAAAAAAAAAAAGACACACTGTACAATTATTTGTCTATTATTTACTCATCTCCTCCAGGCCCACAGAGGATGATGTGACAGGTCGTTTCATGCATGGAATGGCGAGATTTACAGATGCTACACATGCTGCTTAAAATATTCTCATGGTGCAGATTAATGTGTCATCCCGTGTGCATTCTATTTCCCTTCGAGCATGAGACCCCGCCCCCTTGTGCCCATGCAGACTTGAGGAGTTAACCTCTTCCCTTTCTTGCCAGTCTGCTATCGATGTTTCAGGGGTAGGTTGAAAAGTTTTAAGCCTCTATTCATTTATACAATCTAATGCGACAAAAGTCATGTCTAAGTTGATTTTTTATTCATAATAAGTTGTGTACTGCTGATGAACACTCTGATGAAGTGTCATGGTCTTTACTGAGTTTTCATTTTTCATTCAGCGATGTATTCATATGTGCAGTAATTAATATATTCGCATCACTTGTTTTACTGTCACTAGGCAACGTAGCAATCTAATATTTTCTTTCTTTATACTGTTTCATGGTGTTGTGTTATTGCGATTCTGCGAAGGTCCTGAATATGTTTGTTATTATTGTCAGGTTATTGAGAATAAACGGCTGCAGCCAACAACATTAAGGACTCGGATCTAATTATTGAGAAATAACACAATGCAGAAGAATTAAGACAGAATTGCACTTGTGTTGGAAGGAAGAAGCGTGTAGCCAAAATGTCTTTAACGTTAGAGTTCGATATCAGGCTTTACGTCCGTGTCCCAAAAGCAAATGAAATTTGACCAGGTGGTGGCGACACTAAGTAAAATGCGTCTCCAGCATTCAAGTGCAAAGTTTTGGTACTTTCCTCCACTTCACTTTCGATTTCAGTCCTTTGGCTGTAGCTGTTCACTCTGAACCACAGGTCTTTCTCCACACATTAGATGGTAACTGTAAACACAGCCAAACAACGAACAGCATACATATAATTTGATTTTTGATCATTTGAATTTTATTTGAGTCTGTAATTTACACATGCTTACAGATTACTGTAACCCACATTAAAATGCCTTTTAATAAATAAGGCTATATAAATAAGAACAAGTGAAAATGAAAAAAATTGAATGGAAATGTATTAATAAGATACGTAATTCAATAAGTCATTTTAACTTTCCCTCTAAGACCCTCTTCGAATTGTGTGGCGTGAGGTTCGGCACGCAAGTCAGAGTAGCGGCAGAAAAAAACGGTTGAGGACTTTAAGGACGGCGAAGTTGGCCAAGCTAAAATAAATCTATAATAGACAAATTCAACTTATTGATGACCTAAAGAGTATTGAATATTTTTGCCTGAACTGAACTGAGACGGTTTTACACTTTTTAGAACGTGCAGCATCATTTGAAACCAAAATAAATTCAGAAATGTTATGTGTCAGTGACATAGCTGTCAGCAACAGGATCTTCGTTTTGAACAGATTCCGTCCTCACTCCATCAGGTTCATTATAAGATCTCTGCCTCTGTACCAAAATAAACAGTCCACAGATTGTAATGGCCCAAAACAGTAGTACTGACAGCCACATAAGGTGTGTCCTGGAAGCGGAACATATTTCAGGGCACTATGTGTGGAGAGGAAAAGCATATAATTTAACATTTAACTTTACTTTCAAATAATTTAACATACATCAGCTTAGCACATCAAACTTATGAATAACTATATCATTCAGTCCAACTAAACTGTAATTTAGTTATTTTTTATAGTCATAGTCATATCATAAAACCAACATTCAGGGTATTTCTGTTGAAGGACCATCCATAGTTACATAACTTCCGTGCTATTCATAAACTTATGAATAACTGTATCATTCAGTCCAACTACACTGTAATTTCATTTTCCCCAAGGCATTGTGGCAAGTAATAGCATAGTTTTCAATACTTGTTTACTTTCAGTTATACTTTGCACTGGAATATAGTTTTGTTTCTCACATTCAATGTCTTTATTATTTAATGATCAGAAATCAGACTCTAATGTGAATTTTAACCTGTGTCAATGAATATTTTAAAATCTGCAGCAATGGGGTGGTGATGAAGCATAGTATGTCACATTAAGTAAATATATCTTCAGGACTCTGACCCAGACACTTAGTAAATATAATTTATATCAATGAGTATTTGGGCACCTACCTTAAGCAAATGAAACCGTAACTCATGATTATGCCTGGCTGTCAGTGATCTATAACGTGTAAATCATCACGCGCTAGAGTCTAGTAATTACCCAGTCTGACCTTTGCAGACACCTCTGAGAGGGTGGAGAGTGAGCCTGCGACTGACACTCTGGTTCAGCTCCTTCAGATTCATCTCCACTGTGTACGTTTCTGTGGAGTTCTGCTTAAATTCCAGGGTGCTGGATACCTCATACAGTCCCTTTATGTTAATACTCGTGTTGACAAAACATTCATTTGTGATGTCTCGATTCGAGGAGTCAAGCCAGCGAATCTCTGGAGAGGGGAAAGCATCAGACAGGGTGAATGTGACAATGAGACTGTAACTACATGGCCTGTACGACAAGCACAGGTTTCTTTGAATGGCTCTAAGAAAAGAGGGGGGGGGGCATATGTAAGGTACTCTGGTGCCTCATGTTGCATGTTTGCCACAGCCAAACTTGACCGTGCAAAAGACGAAACATATTTTACATGTATCCGGTGTAACAAAACATATGTGCCTACTAACAATGTCTGAAATAACAACAATAAGTGTAAAACAATATACCCATTGAACCTGCTTTGCACATTCTTTTTTTCTTCACTGTTTACTGTGCGGATAAGGGATTATCTGGTAGCAAAGACAGCTCAAGCCAGAGTGGTAACTATTAAAGTAAACAGTAGGTTTAATGTAGTAAATTGTAAATGTTTGGATCTTTCTGTATCCGTCACATTACGGCACTGAAAAAAAAAAACTATAGAAATTATTTTCTTTAAAATATTAGTAACTCTCTGAAACTCACAGGCCGCTATGAGTGTCACACAACCACAGATATTTCCATGCCCATTGGCTATATCACAGGAGTGCTGTCCACAGTCACTTGGCTGCACACTCAGTAATCTTAGTGAAGTGTGTCCTGACTTACACTGGTCCTGAAAGATGTGGTTTTACCACTGGTAATCTTGATTCCATCTGTCAGTTGGCCCTTCTGATGGTAGAAACTGTGTACCACTGCAGTTGACAATAAAATGTTGAGACACACTGAAGGGTGACTAAGAGTGGCGTTAGTGTCTTGTGTTGTCATTACAGCAGTGGACATGGTGAAATGGACAGCAATAATCACACGAGAAAGACACACAGGTAGAAACCAATACCTTGTAGGAAAATGTTTATTAAAATGATTAAAACGAACACAAGGCTTTGCTTAATTTGTCATGGGATGACACATTTTCAAGGTGACGGAATCAATGAATGACATGAATACCCAATGTAGAGTTTTAGGTACTCTCCCCAGACTGTACTTTCAGTTCTCTCACTGAGACCTACTGCGAGGCCAAGTCAGGGAACTTTCCAAAAACATTACGGTGTAACTGCTCCACACCCACATAAAAAGAGCATACGACCAAATGCGGAAGAGTTTTATTGTGACATGTACTGTGTTTGTTTGTATGTGTTATCGTATGTGCCCCATTATTCTCACTTATCGGTCGTTTGCACATGTTTATAGCTTACAGCTCTATTATTGCCTGATTTCACTCTAGATACATTTATAAAGCAGTTTATGAAATGGAGTGGTTGTGTTACAAAAGAACATGAAAGACATTACCATAATAGCTTAAACACACTTTTTAGAACAAGCAGCAGCATCTGAAACCAAAATAAATTCAGAAACTTACCATAATAGCTTAAACACACTTTTTAGAACAAGCAGCATCATCTGAAACCAAAATAAATTCAGAAATTTTTATGTGTCAGTGATATCGCTGTCAGCAACAGGATCTTCATTTTGAACAGATTCCATCCTCACTCCATCAGGTTCATTATAAGATCTCTGCCTTTGTACCAAAATAAACAGTCCACAGATTGTAATGAGCCAAAACAGTAGTACTGGCAACCACATAAGGTGTGTCCTGGAAGCGGAGCATACTTCAGGGCACTCTGTGGAGAGGAAGAACATATAATTGAATATTACATTTCATTTTTCAAATAATTTAATGTATAACTGGGTCAGCACATCAAACTTATGAATAATTCTATGATACAGTCAAACTGCATTACTCCTTATCAAATTTTCCCTGCGTATTGTGGCAAGTAGGAGCATAGTTCTCAATACTTGAGTGTTTTGAGTTCCACTTCGCACTGTAATGTCATTTTACAACATACAATTAATGTCATCACTAACTATTAGTTGGATACCACATTCCGGTTTTACATCGTGAGTCTTATCCTCTGACGATCAATGTTTTTTGAGGCAAGCAGGTTACAGGAACGAGTTATGATTATATGCCACATTAAACAAATATACTCTTAGTATTCTAATCCATGTACATACATGTACTGACGTGTATTTGTGCAGCTGCCTTAAGCAAATGCAACAGTTGTGTGAGCTGTCAGTGATCTATAACGTGTAAATCATCACGCGCTAGAGTCTAGTAATTACCCAGTCTGACCTTTGCAGACACCTCTGAGAGGGTGGAGAGTGAGCCTGCGACTGAGACTCTGTTTCAGCTCCTTCAGATTCATCTCCACTGTGTACGTTTCTGTGGAGTTCTGCTTAAATTCCAGGGTGCTGGATACCTCATACAGTCCCTTTATGTTAATACTCGTGTTGACAAAACATTCATTTGTGATGTCTCGATTCGAGGAGTCAAGCCAGCGAATCTCTGGAGAAGGGAAAGCGTCAGACAGGGTGAATGTGACAATGAGGCTGTCACCTACAGGCTGTATGACAAGCACGGGTTCTTTGAATGGCTCTAAGAAAAGAGAGAAAGAGAGAGAGGGCAATCAGACATAAGTGAGGAGTGTTCTCTCTATTCTGTCTAATACCCCAGTACTTTGTGTTGCATTTTCATCACAGCCTAACTTGATTGTGCAAAAGAAAAAAAATATCCTTACATGGATTTAATGCAACACACCATAACTGCTAATTATCTTCAAATTAAGAGCAGTAAGTATACAACAATACACTCACAGGACCTACTGTGTACATTCTTTTTCACTTTACTGTTTGTTCTCTGGCTAAGGGATTATAAGGTAGCAAAGATAACACAATGTTGACCATTAAAGAACACTAAGAGTGTAGAAAATGTTTGCACTGTTAACATATGGATTTCTCCAGAGCCTCCACATTACAGGACTGAAAGAACAGCAAACATTTTCTTCAACACATCACCAGCTCTCTGGAACTCACCTGCCACTATGAGTGCAATAACACTATGGCTATTTCCATGCTCATTAATTACATCACAGGAGTAGTCGCCGTGGTCACTTGGCTGCACACTCAGCAATCTTAGTGATGCATTTCCTGCCTTCAGCTGGTCCAGAAAGAGTTCAGTGCGCCCCTTGTAAGCTTGGCTCTGTTTTTCTAGTTGGTCTCTCCCATGGTAAAAACTGTGTACCACAATGTCACCGCGTTGCCAGTTGATAATCAAGTTGGAGAGAGGCAGCCTCTCGCTTGCAGAGAAAGAGCAGCTTAAAGTGACATTACCGCCAGGCGATGCCACACCAACAGGAGATATGGGGAACTGGACAACTCTAATCACTTGAAGAAAAAACAAACAAACAAACAAAGGTATGCAACAGCTATTCAAAGGAAAATGTTCATTATACAGATTCACTGAAAAGATTTAATGACGTGTCATCCTTTGACAAAATCTGTTCCTCAAGCATCATCCAAACCCTCTGTTTTGATAGAAATGGAGAGGACTGAATAAATACTGGACCTCCATAAAACAGACAATCAAAGGATAGGGAGGGAAGGTACATTTATAAGTAGGACTGAGTGTGATGATGATAGTCTGATCTCATTCAAAGATTCATCATTTTATTTAGGACTTTGTGTCCTCCACATCTTCCTTTTAAGACAAGACACTCTGAAGATCCCTTTCAATGGTATTACAAAGTCCTAACTATGAAGTCCTCGGAAAAGGATCTCTTTTCAGACAGAAGTCTATTTTATGACTCTATTACATAACTTCTCACTAAGGATAAGAGCCATGAATCTATTTGTAGACTTGAACTATACTGCAGTGGTACTGCCCCAAGAATGCAAAGACACAATCAGATATTTTTAAGGATTACCCCAGAAAACTGCTGACCAAAAGAGAAGCATTCCCACACAGAACTTCACACACCATATCACACCATATTTCCTGTGAAAACAAAGTGAACACACATTCAGAGGTTATAACAAATGTTCTCCTATAATTCTTCACTTGCCGTCTGCGCGCTACAGTGATCTTTACTATGGAAACCGGAAGTACAGCTACATCGATCTTCTTGTGTAGTCCACCTGTCCCATCTTAACATTGGAAGCGTTTCGTCTATCCAGCTGTATTTTTCATACAGTTGTTAATGTGAATGAACTTACTTCAAGTGCTAATTCAAGTGTTTTCCCGCTTACTTGCATTGCCACGTTACATTGGCGAAAAAAAGGAGATATTATTTTCCCTTGCACATCAAAATATGCTGACCTAAAATGGATAGTGTCCTAAAGTAGCTAAAGGGAACAGTCTGATGAGAAATACTAAACGAAGTCAGCGTCTCCTTCGAGATTTTCTGTACTGAACCAATATCTCTGTTTTTATTACCACTGAAGTATTTTCAATCATAATAACCTTTCACCCGTGACACTTAGAAGCACCAATATTATTACATATACATCCCACACACACGGCTCATCTTTCACTTCCGTTCTGTTATATAAAGAGTAGAAACTTACCAGCGTTGGCTGTGAGATGCTACGGGACCTGAAGAGGACTGGCACAACCATACCTATTGATAAAAGAAAAAGGCGTTCGACGGGTGTCAGCCCTTAGCGACATCTACTGGGGAAAGCAATTAAGCATTCTGGAATTCCCCTAAAACAACAAAGAAATAATAGCAAGAAAAAAAAATTAACAACTTTGCGCTTTTTGTTGTACGTGTCTACAAGCGTCTTGTGAGGGGTCTTGTTTCGAAAGGATTATTACATCGCTCTCTAAACCTAGATCATCATACACAATGTATGTCAGAGAGGTCTAACGCTATTTAAACAACTTCCATTTGTCTGCATGCTCTACATAAAAAACATATCGAATATAACGAGTGTAGGTCAAAAGGAAGCTCTAAAAATGTGCACATCTCTGTGGTATATATTTTTAACAACAAAACTGAATAGAACTCATATGGCTGATATGAAAATGATGACAATGCTCAGCACATCATCTTAGAACCTTCTGTATACTTCTGTAACCGAATAAAAAAGTATGGTTGACCCTCCATTGCTCAAGTTACAGATGACAAGAGACTTGGTCAATTGCTCATTAGCTGGATCTCTTCTGCTCCCTTACAATAAAACTATAGATAACTGATACTCTTGTCTGACCATTTTCTTCTTGCTCACATCTTTGAGGTCCAAGTGGGTAAATAAAATCACTCCCCACATCACGCAGGATTCACTGCCACTGTAGTTTTGAGCAAGAGAAGCCTTCAGCTTTTAACTTACTGCTAATGTGGCAAACCCCTTTCCTGCAGATTTCGCATCTGTCTGTGGTTATATTGCATTTGACTTCCTTCACTAAAAATAAATAAATAAATTAGAGAATCATAATACACTTGTGACCACAAACAATGAATAAGAAAATTCAAGGCTTGTTCATGCTGCTATGTCTGGTAAAATGTGTCTGTAAAAATTGGAACAATTCAGAGACCTGATGCGGAGCATGATGTCTGATCAGGAATAGAGTCTGGGCCCTTGTTCACTGATACAGTGACTACTTAGCTGATTTGTTTCTATATCCTATACCACAGGCAAACTCATTCATAATCTGATCATAATTGCTATAATTACTATCCATTCTACTGAATACAAATACTAATTGCTATATAAACACTACTGATCATGAAGTGACATCACTAAATATAAAATAACTGATTATTGTTAATCAGTGTGGTTCTCACCCACTTAAAATAGTTTACCTGCATCTCAGGACAGTTGGATTTGTACTGACTTCATATTTAGTATAGAAGCATTGTGTCACGCCCTGTCTCTTTTATTCTTGTGTTTTGTTATTTCCTCCCCCTCTAGTGGCCAGGTTTGGTTCTGTTGTGCACTTGGGTTCTGGTTCAGTCCTCTTGGTCCCTTTAGTTTAGTCTCTTTTTGGTTTAGCCTCGTTAAGTTCTGTTCAGTTTTCACCTGTCTTTAGTTCATTAAGCCTTGTTTAGTTTTGTATAAATACTCCTTGGCTTCCCTGTTTCTTTGTCTTGTGTTGTTTGCTGTTCTGTGGAGATTTTCCTATTCTGTTCACCAGTTCTTCAGTTTGTGAGGTTTTTGTAATCTTATTTGACTTGAATAAAGTGACCTGCACATGCATCCAGCCTCTTCCACCAAGCCTGACACATTATCACAAAGCAGCTTTTCAGAAAACCGGGCCTGAGAAGTCCAGAGAGCAAGCATAAGCTTTACAAACCTATACTCTGGATAGCACCGGGACAATTACAGTAGAGTTACATTAATAAATGGAATGAGAATAGAAAACTTACGAGAAATTCTAGAGTCCAGAGGGAATTACAACTTACGATTTACAACCGGGCCTGAGAAGTCCACAGAGCAATTTTATCTGAGGGGGCAGGCCCCTCCCCCCTGGCACCAGCTTTGCCTGATATGGAGCATGATGTCTGATCAGGAATGGAGTCTGGGCCCTTGTTCACTGATACAGTGGCTACTTAGCTGATTTTTTCTATATCCTATACCACAGGCAAACTGATCATAACTGCTATCATTTCTATTCATTATACTAAATGCAAATTGCTAGATAAACACTATTGACCATGAGGTGATATCACTGAATATAAACATAAATAACTGATTACTGTTAATCCATGTGGTTTCACTCACTTAAAATAGTTTACCAGCAACTCAGTACAGCTGGATTTGTATTGATTTCACACTCAGATGTATTTGTACAGAAGCATTGCCACAAAGGAGGCTTTTCCAGAGAGCAAGCATAAGCTTTACAAACCTATATTCTGGATAGCACTGGGACAGTTACAGTAGAGTTACATTAATAAATGGAATGAGAATAGAAAACTTATGAGGAAATTCTAGATGTCCATGTGGGAAGAAATACAATCCAATTTTTAGAGCATATTCAGTTGATAGTCACTTTTTTATTCAACATGCCTTTTTTCTAATAACAAAATCACACAACCCAGCAGTAAGACAGCAATGAAAAGGAAAATCACTCCAAAGACTGGAAATCCAGTCCGGTCTTCTGCTATTAAACAGCATGCTGTAAAGAGAAAACCATGGTATGAGACATTCAGTCTGTATATGTACACATGCTCTTATAATAATCTACATTAATGCCTTGTCATTCCACTGATTTTTTATCATCTTTGCTTTTCAGCTATATTTAATATGCCCTTAGCAATAATTCCTAAGGGAAGAAATGGAAAATGAATGATATAACTGTTGTAACTGAGTGGAGGGTTAAATATTGAATTATTTATTCAGTACGTTTGGGAAATGTTGCTTAATCTCTCATAAATTTGATTTCACATTATAATTTTTTTTAATCATTTGTCATTCAGTTTTACCTCTGACCAATTGCAAACTTCTCAGTATCTTGGCACAATAGTCAAATAAAACAGTTATGAAACCAGACACAACTATACTTTTCAAAATGTTTCATGTACAGTATATTTCATTAATCGGTTTACCTGGTGGTGGATGAAGAGTGATTGATCTTTTGAAGGTCTGCCTCAGCACATCCAGTGTCATCTCAACTGATACGGTCCGTGTCTCTTTTGAACTGAGAGACATCACACTCTCCACTTTGTAACGACCTGTACCATCCAGTTCCACAGTGGTTGCATTACTCTGACTCAAACCCCCCCTCCACACAATGGTGGGTTCAGGAAAGCCTTGAGCGGAGGTAAGAGTAACGTTTATGCTTTCACACCTGACATGAACGGCCATTTCTGGTGCGTCATATGGAGCTAGGATAGGGACAGTTGAGACACAAAGTCATATGGATGCCTTTCATTTTTGGCTCCTTTACGCAAGTGCTTAGTTGTCAAATGCTCTTACCTGCCACAAGCAGATGTAAATCTTTACTGTTGTCCCATGACTCACTGACAACATGACAGGAGTACTTTCCATGATCATCTGCCTGCACACCATGTAGTGAAAGAGATGCATTTCCTGCTTTCAGCTGATCTGCAGAGAGGCTAGTTCGGCCCTTGTAAGCTCGGCTCTGTTTCTCCAGCTGGTCTTTCCCGCGGTAGAAACTGTGCACCACTACAGTTCCACTCTGCCAGGTGACAATCAAGTGGTCGAGGGACAACGTTTCACGTACAGGGAAAGAACACCCAAGAGTCACATTACTGCCAGGTGCCGCAGTCGCCACCTGCCCTGCAGTTATGTCCTGATTGGTTGACACTACAAGCTCAGTGAGAGCTAATAATGTAGCAGGGGCAGTCATTGCAAAAAATATGGAAGAAGTTAAATTCAAAAACATATTCACTTTTCCCAACAGAGATTGATGTTTTGATACTTCACGACATTTAATTAAATTAATATTAATATAATAATTAAGTGTCAGTTTGGCATAATTAATATAGGATCATTTAAATAAGTTTCATATGATTAAAGTGAAGACTATATGGCCATCATTCCATAACATGGCTTAAAACATGGTCTAACATCCATCACAGCGGCATGGAGAAGATGCCTGAATTTTAAGCAACAGGAAATCTGTTTAACTTTTTGTATAGGTGGCTAGATATAGTTAATTATACTGCCACTCACATAGCTACCTACACAGCTACACTAGCATTTTCATGGACACATATCAACAGCTTATGGTTCAACAACAAACTCATCTAACATACTTAAAGTATAGAAATAAAGTAAAGAAACTTACCGATCATAATTGTCAGGAGGACATGTCTCATATTCAAAGAAGACCTAGGAAAGAAATATACAAGTCAGTTTGAATTACAGCGACTTTACGACATGATAGCAATTCAGAAAAGTGTAGGCCTTGACTGACACTACTGTAATGTGCCGCTAGCCCTCAGCTCCAGGAATATGCCGCTGGCTTTTCTGTAACAGAACTAAATCCACTGGTTTTCTGACTGATTTGGCAATTGGTAAATTCCATGACAAGATGTATTTAGAAAAGCATTTTTATAATTAGGTAAAGAACATGATTCCATCTATAAGCTCTTACAACTGTCATTTAAAAAGTGAACAACTAGTAGGTTAAATATGTTAAATAAGTTTGAATAACAGCAACTTATGACATGATAGCAATTTAGAAAAATGTAGACCTTGAGTAACACAAGTCCCAGGCATATGCCACTAGGTTTTCTGTAATAGACCTAAATCCACTGGTTTTCTGATTGATTTGGCAATGAGTAAATTCCATGACAAGATGTATTTATAAAAGCATTTTTATAAATTTAAAATAAAAATGGGTGCGCAATAGCTATTCAAAGGAAAATGTTCATTATACAGATTCACTGAAAAGATTTAATGATGTGTCATTCTTTGAAAAAATCTGGTCCTCAAGCATCATCCAAATCCTCTGTTTTGATAGAAATGGAGAGGACTGAACAAATATTGGACCTCCAAAAAACAGATGTGGTGCACCCCAAAATAGGTGAGCACTTTTGTGTTCTTTAAAAAATAAATAAATAAATATTTCTTATATATAAATATTGTTAAATTAAGTATTGTTGATGTACCTTATTCATTCCGTTGTTGTTTTTTTTTTGCTAACTATAAGCAATAAACGCAAGCGTTAGGCCTTAGTTTCACTGGAGAGAGAGGAGCGGAACCAATTAACCCAGGAGGTGCTGCGCCCAGGTTTCCTAAGGCGGGGGTTTCCGCCCTCTCCTCAGAGAGGCTGGCTGTGTCCGAAATGGCATACTACATACTACTCGCATACTAATTATGACGTAAAAGTAGTATGTAGTATGCAGTACGTGAAAAATAAAAATTTTGCAGTACACGACAGTTACCCGGATGATGTACTACATTGGCGAAAATTTCTAGTATACATCCCGAGCTCACTTCGCCGACTACTGCATCCCATGAAGCAACGCGGTGATTTCCAACTGTCAAAAAATTTTAAAAACATGGCGGACAGCGACCGAACCAGCTTCAACTACAACTGCAGCTGCAGTTCCGAATATAAATGTATCAGCTGCATATTTTGGTGTAATACATCTTCATACGCTTTCTTATAGGGCTACTTTTGATACATATTTGTGGTTGTCGTGTGTTGTTCGATTTTAACAGAACAGATAGCCCAACCGATAGCAAACGTGTAGTACACTACACGAAAGTTGTCATAATTGTGTACCATACTGTATACTAGTGTGTGGAGTAGTGCGCAGTATGCAGTGTATACTAGGCTAGTATGTAGTATGTAGTACGGTAGTATGCCATTTCGGACACAGCCGCTGTGTCCGAAATGGCATACTACATACTACTCGCATACTAATTATGACGTAAAAGTAGTATGTAGTATGCAGTACGCGAAAAATAAAAATTTTGCAGTACACTACAGTTACCCGGATGATGTACTACTCTGGCGAAAATTTCTAGTATACATCCCGAGCTCACTTCGCCGACTACTACATCCCATGATGCAACGCGGTAACCTCTAACTTTCCGAAAATTTTCAAAAAACATGGCGGACGGCGACAATGGCAATGTAGCGTAGTGCACTACACGAAACGTCTCATAATTGTACCATACTGCATACTAGCGTGTGGAGTAGTGTGCAGTACGCAGTGTATACTAGGCTAGTATGTAGTATGCAGTACGCTAGTATGCCATTTCGGACACAGCCAGATAATTGGGAAGAGAAACCGGCGAGAGCGTCAAAGTGACCGGAAGTCATTCCTTTTCTATGAGAGCCAGCGTCTTTAAGCGGCAAAGGGCGTCGCGGCGAGGGTGGTTTGAGCGTCAAAATACAGTTGGAGTTCGGTTAAACTTTATGGTAATGAGATATGACGCGGTTGGGCGGCAACCAATAGGAATTTGGAAGTGCTCCGCTCTAGAGAATTTTAGAGAACACAACAGTATAAACTATTGTTCCCACAACTTTTGGTCCTAAGCAAAATGGAGGAGAAACTGATTATATCTGTGGTGGGTTTCCCCATGTTGTACTGTAATGTAGGTTATGCACAAACGTTAGTGTTAATTAAAGACCAAGGCTAGTAAACGTGTCCTATAAACTCCATACTGGAATTTGACCTAGCCTAGCATTAACACAAAAGACACACAACAAAAAAAGCTTTTAAGTAGTGTTTTACGTTACTTTATCTTGTTACGAAATATGTAATTAGCATTTATTTATTCGATTTCGCACCTTCACATTTAAAATATCTCATAAGGTTAACTTATAGCCTGCTGGTGGTCAGTCAGCACAAAGATACCGCTCGACCTGTTTGTTAGCTTTATGGCTTTAAAAAACATTTGCATAACCAAGCTTTCCGAAGGAACTCGTACCCGCCTATTTCATCAACGTCAGAGCGTCCACAGTGTTCAGCAGCGTTGTTAACAGGGAGGTTTGGGCGACTCTTGATGCTCTCGCCGCTCTCAGTGTGAACGTACAGTTAAATGTTTACTACATGTATTCTGGTTTCTGCAATAAAGAGATAAGTGGGAAGAGAAACGGTGGTTTGCGTCCTAACTCTCTCAGTCGAAACATTTGTTTTTCAGAGAAGCAACAAGAAATACAAATCATTTGTTACGGTGATTCCAGTCCTGGGACCCGTAACACAGACAATCAAAGGATAGGGAGGGACGGTACATTTATAAGTAGGACTGAGTGTGATGGTGATAGTCTGATCTCATTCAAAGATTCATCATTTTATTTAGGACTTTGCGTCCTCCACATCTTCCTTTTAATACAAGACACCCTGAAGATCCCTTTCAATGGTATTACAAAGTCCTAACTATGAAGTTCTCGGAAAAGAATCTCTTTTCAGACAGAAGTCTATTTTATGACTCTATTACATAACTTCTCACTAAGGATGAGAGCCATGAATCTATTTGTAGACTTGAATTATACTGCAGTGGTACTGCCCCAAGAATGCAAAGACACAATCAGATATTTTTAAGGATTACCCCAGAAAACTGCTGACCAAAAGAGAAGCATTCCTACACACAACTTCACACACCATATCACACCATATTTCCTGTGAAAACAAAGAGCACTCAAATTCAGAGGTCAAGTTAAGCCCTTTTTATCAGATAAGTAACAACAGTCACTGTTTTAAAACTATAACTTGTGATGAGGAAAATATCTGAGAGAGCTACATGCTAGCTTTATTATTTCATCAGTTTGTAAAAGTAATTCACCTGTATGGATTTAGAAATTTGTGTTTAGAAAAATAAAGAGAAGCACTTGTAAAAGCACACAAGTTCAATAACACATGCTGCTGGCAACAAATTTAAAGTTCATTTATAAAAGGTCTTTGTTATAACAAATGTTCTCCTATAATTCTTCACTTGCCGTCTGCGCGCTACAGTGATCTTTACTATGGAAACCGGAAGTACAGCTACATCGATCTTCTTGTGTAGTCCACCTGTCCCATATTGTCATTGGAAGCGTTTCGTCTATCCAACTGTATTTTTCATACTGTTGTTAATGTGAATGAACTTACTTCAAGTGCTAATTCAAGTGCTTTCCCGCTTACTTGCATTGCCACGTTACATTGACGAAAAAAGGAGGTATTATTTTCCCTTGTACATCACAATATGCTGACCTAAAATGGATAGTGTCCTAAAAATATCTAAAGGAAACAGTCTGATGAGAAATACTAAACGAAGTCAGCGTCTCCTTCGAGATTTTCTGTACTGAACCAATATATTTTTATTACCACTGAAATATTTTCAATCATAATAACCTTTCAACCGAGACAATTAGAAGCACCAATATTATTACATACACATCCCACTCACACGGCTCCTCTTTCACTTCTGTTCTGATCTATAAAGAGTAGAAACTTACCAGCGTTTGGTGTGAGATGCTACGGGACCTAAAGAGGACTGGCACAACTATACCGTTTCATAAAAGAAAAAGCCCTTTCACGGGTGTCACCCTAGCGACATCTACTGGAATTCCGGAGGTCAACAAAGAAATAATAGCAAAAAAAAAACCCCCAAAACAACAACTTCTCTTTGTCTGCACGCTCTACGTAAAAAACATGTGGAATGTAACCAGTCGAGGTCAAAAGGAAGCTCTAAAAATGTGCACATCTCTGTGGTATATATTTTTAACAACAAAACTGAATAGAACTCATATGGCGGATATGAAAATGATGACAATGCTCAGCACATCATCTTAGAACCTTCTGTATACTTCTGTAACCCAATAAAAAAGGTTAGCCCCTCCATTGCTCAAGATGACAAGAGACTTGGCCAGATGCTCATTAGCTGGATCTCTTCTGCTCCCTTACAATAAAACCATAGATAACTGATACTCTTGTCTGACCATTTTCTTCTTGCTCACATCTTTGAGGTCCAAGTGGGTAAATGAAATCACTCCCCACATCATGCAGGATTCATTGTCACTGTAGTTTTGAGCAAGAGAAGCCTTCAGCTTTTAACTTACTGCTAATGTGGCAAACCCCTTTCCTGCAGATTTCGCATCTGTCTGTAGTTATATTGCATTTGACTTCCTTCACTAAAAATAAATAAATAAATTAGAGAATCTTAACCTAATACACCTGTGACCACAAACTATGAATAAGAAAATCAACGCTTATTCATGCTGCTATGTCTGGTAAAATGTGTCTGTAAAAATTGGAACAATTCAGAGACCCTGATGCGGAGCATGATGTCTGATCAGGAATAGAGTCTGGGCCCTTGTTCACTGATACAGTGACTACTTAGCTGATTTGTTTCTATATCCTATACCACAGGCAAACTGATTCATAATCTGATCATAATTGCTATAATTACTATCCATTCTACTGAATACAAATACTAATTGCTATATAAACACTACTGATCATGAGATGACATCACTAAATATAAAATAACTGATTATTGTTAATCAGTGTGGTCTCACCCACTTAAAATAGTTTACCTGCATCTCAGGACAGTTGGATTTGTACTGACTTCATATTCAAATGTATTTGTACAGAAGCATTGTGTCACGCCCTGTCTCTTTTATTCTTGTGTTTTGTTGTTTCCTCCCCCTCTAGTGGCCAGGTTTGGTTCTGTTGTGCACTTGGGTTCTGGTTCAGTCCTCTTGGTCCCTTTAGTTTAGTCTCTTTTTGGTTTAGCCTCCTTAAGTTCTGTTCAGTTTTCACCTGTCTTTAGTTCATTAAGCCTCGTTTAGTTTTGTATAAATACTCCTTGGTTTCCCTGTTTCTTTGTCTTGTGTTGTTTGCTATTCTGTGGAGATTGGCCATTCTGTTTGCAAGTTCTTCAGTTTGTGAGGTTTTTGTAATCTTATTTGACTTGAATAAAGTGACCTGCACATGCATCCAGCCTCTTCCACCAAGCCTGACACATTATCACAAAGCAGCTTTTCAGAAAACCGGGCCTGAGAAGTCCACAGAGCAATTTTATCTGAGGGGGCAGGCCCCTCCCCCCTGGCACCAGCTTTGCCTGATATGGAGCATGATGTCTGATCAGGAATGGAGTCTGGGCCCTTGTTCACTGATACAGTGGCTACTTAGCTGATTTTTTCTATATCCTATACCACAGGCAAACTGATCATAACTGCTATCATTTCTATTCATTATACTAAATGCAAACTGCTAGATAAACACTATTGACCATGAGGTGATATCACTGTATATAGACATAAATAACTGATTATTGTTAATCCATGTGGTTTCACTCACTTAAAATAGTTTACCAGCATCTCAGTACAGCTGGATTTGTATTGATTTCAGACTCAGATGTATTTGTACAGAGGCATTGTCACAAAGGAAGCTTTTCAGAAAACTGGGCCTGAGAAGTCCAGAGAGCAAGCATAAGCTTTACAAACCTATACGCTGAATAGCACTGGGACAATTACAGTAGAGTTACATTAATAAATAGAATGATAATAGAAAACTTATGAGAAATTCTAGTGTCCAGGGGGGAAGAAATACAATCCAATTTTGAGAGTATATTCAGTTGATAGTCACTTTTTTATTCAACATGCCTTTTTTCTAATAACAATCACACAACCCAGCAGTAAGACAGCAATAAAAAGGCAAATCACTCCAAAGACTGGAAATCCAGTCCGGTGTTCTGCTATTAAACAGCATGCTGTAAAGAGAAAACCATGGTATGAGACATTCAGTCTGTATATGTACACATGCTCTTATAATAACCTACATTAATGCCTTGTCATTCTCTGATTTTTTATCATCTTTGCTTTTCAGCTATATTTAATATGCCCTAGCAATAGTTCCTAAGGGAAGAAATGGAGAATCAATGATATAACTGTTGTAACTGAGTGGGAAGTCTGGGAAATGTTGCTTAATCTCTCATAAATTTGATTTCACATTATAATTTTTTTTAATCATTTGTCATTCAGTTTTACCTCTGACCAATTGCAAACTTCTCAGTATCTTGGCACAATAGTCAAATAAAACAGTTATGAAACCAGACACAACTATACTTTTCAAAATGTTTCATGTGCAGTATATTTCATTAATCGGTTTACCTGGTGGTGGATGAAGAGTGATTGATCTTTTGAAGGTCTGCCTCAGCACATCCAGTGTCATCTCAACTGATACGGTCTGTGTCTCTTTTGAACTGAGAGACATCACACTCTCCACTTTGTAACGACCTGTACCATCCAGTTCCACAGTGGTTGCATTACTCTGACTCAAACCCCCCCTCCACACAATAGTGGGTTCAGGAAAGCCCTGAGCGGAGGTAAGAGTAACGTTTATGCTTTCACACCCGACCTGAACGGCCATTTCTGGTGCGTCATATGGAGCTAGGATAGGGACAGTTGAGACACAAAGTCATATGGATGCCTTTCATTTTTGGCTCCTTCACACCAGTGCTTAGTTGTCAAAGGCTCTTACCTGCCACAAGCAGATGTAAATCTTTACTGTTGTCCCATGACTCGCTGACAACATGACAGGAGTACTTTCCATGATCATCTGCCTGCACACCATGTAGTGAAAGAGATGCATTTCCTGTCTCCAGCTGATCTGCAGAGAGGCTGGTTCGGCCCTTGTAAGCTCGGCTCTGTTTCTCCAGCTGGTCTTTCCCGCGGTAGAAACTGTGCACCACTACAGTACCACGCTGCCAGGTGACAATCAAGTGGTCGAGGGACAACGTTTCAGGTACAGGGAAAGAACACCCAAGAGTGACATTACTGCCAGGTGCTGCAGTCACCACCTGCCCTGCAGTTATGTCCTGATTGGTTGACACTACAAGCTCAGTGAGAGCTAATAATGTAGCAGGGGCAGTCATTGCAAAAAATATGGAAGAAGTTAAATTCAAAAACATATTCACTTTTCCCAAACAGAGATTGATTTTTTGATGCTTCACACCATTTTTTAATTTTTAAAATTAATATTAATATAATAATTAGTGTCAGTTTGGCATAATTAAGATAGGATCATTTAAATAAGTTTCATATGATTAAAGTTAAGACTATATGGCCATCATTCCATAACATGGTTTACAACATGGTCTAACATCCATCACAGCGGCATGGAGAAGATGCCTGAATTTTAAGCGACAGGAAATCTGTTTAACTTTTTGTATAGGTGGCTAGATATAGTTAATTGTACTGCCACTCACATAGCTACCTACACAGTTACACTAACATTTTCATGGACACATATCAGCAGCTTATGGTTCGACAACAAACTCATCTAACATACTTAAAGAATAGAAATAAAGTAAAGAAACTTACCGATCATAATTGTCAGGAGGACATGTCTCATATTCAAAGAAGACCTAGGAAAGAAATATACAAGTCAGTTTGAATAACTTTACGACATGATAGCGACTTTACGACATGATAGCAATTCAGAAAAGTGTAGGCCTTGACTGACACTCCTGTAATGTGCCGCTAGCCCTCAGCTCCAGGAATATGCCGCTGGCTTTTCTGTAACAGAACTAAACCCATTGGTTTTCTGATTGATTTGGCAATCAGTAAATTCCATGACAAGATGTATTTAGAAAAGCATTTTTATAATTAGGTAAAGAACATGATTCCATCTATAAGCTCTTACAACTGTCATTTAAAAAGTGAACAACTAGTAGGTTAAATATGTTAAATAAGTTTGAATAACAGCAACTTATGACATGATAGCAATTTAGAAAAATGTTGACCTTGAGTAACACAAGTTCCAGGCATATGCCACTAGGTTTTCTGTAATAGACCTAAATCCACTGGTTTTCTGATTGATTTGGCAATGAGTAAATTCCATGACAAGATGTACTTTTAAAAGCATTTTTATAAATTTAAAGTAAAAAAGGGTGCGCAACAGCTATTCAAAGGAAAATGTTCATTATACAGATTCACTGAAAAGATTTAATGACGTGTCATTCTTTGACAAAATCTGGTCCTCAAGCATCATCCAAATCCTCTGTTTTGATAGAAATGGAGACTGAACAAATATTGGACCTCCAAAAAACAGATGTGGTGCACCCCAAAATAGGCGAGCACTTTTGTGTTCTTTAACAAATAAATTATTAAATAAATATTTTTTATATATAAATATTGTTAAATTAAGTATTGTTGATATACCTTATTCATTTTACCTTATTCGTTTTTTTGCTAACTATAAGCAATAAACGCAAGCGTTAGGCCTTAGTTTCACTGGAGAGAGAGGAGCGGAACCAATTAACCCAGCAGGTGTTGCGCCCCGGTTTCCTAAGGCCGGGGTTTCCGCCGTCTCTCCAGAGATAACTGGGAAGAGAAACGGTGCTTTGCGTCCTAACTTTCTCAGTCGAAACATTTGTTTTTCAGGTCAGTATGCCATGAAAACCCCCAAAAACCTACTTCTCATGGGTGAAAGTTATGAAGCATGAGTGTAATGAGTTTAATTAGTGAGAGTGCGTGTTGATTTTCGAGTGTATGAAAGTGTGAGAGTGTAGAGCCGCGTACGGCCGCATTATTACAAAATGGCTATCATCACTTGGTAAACTGAACGCCTTATGAGTTCGACTGTGTATTTTGAACGGCAACATTTTCAGTGTTTGAGCTCCGGACATCTGACCGTTACTTTGATTAGGGTTATCTTTTTTTGACCGACTGTTGTATAATTGATTAACTAGCTACATACATTTCTGCAACGAATTCGTTAAAGTTAAGGTGGGAGTTTCGATTTTGTGAGGTAGAACCAGACAAGCATTGAGCTAACTGACATTCCCTGTGGAACGTGTCCAATGTTATGTGGCGAGAAGCGTCTTGAACCACTAAAATTGGCTATAGATAGAAAATAAGCTAGTTTACGTTGCTGTAATGCATCTGACTGACTGAATCTGTGCAAGAAGAATGAATACATGAAAGAAAGAATGAATGAATAAATGAAAGGATGAATGAATGAACAAAAGAAAGAATGAATGTGTGAGGTGAGTGAATGAGTGTGTGAGTTAAGTGGAAGAATGAATATATGTAAGGTGTAATTTAATTGATTACAATGGAAAGCAGCATCAATGTGTCTTGTTTAAATGTATCAGTGGGCAATGTAACAATGACACCATACATTAGGGAGAGTCTTACTGTACGTTCACACTGAGCGCGGCGAGAGCGTCAAAGTGACCGGAAGTCATTCATTTTCAATGAGAGCCAGCGTCTTTAAGCGGCGAAGAGCGTCGCGGCAAAGGGCGTCGCGGCGAGGGTGGTTTGGGCGTCAAAATACAGTTGAAGTTCGGTTAACTTTATGGTAATGAGATATGACGCGGTTGGGCGGCAACCAATAGAAACTTGGAAGTGTTCCGCTCTAGAGAATTTTAGAGAACACAACAGTATAAACTGTTGTTCCCACAAAACTTTTGGTCCTAAGCAAAATGGAGGAGAAACTGATTATATCGGTGGTGGGTTTCCCCATGTTGTACTGTGATGTAGGTTATGCACAAACGTTAGAGTTAATTAAAGACCAAGGCTAGTAAACGTGTCCTATAAACTCCATGCTGGAATTTGACCTAGCCTATCATTAACACAAAAGACACACAACAAAAAAAGCTTTTAAGTAGTGTTTTTCATTAGTTTATTTTGTTACGAAATATGTAATTATCATTGTTTATTTATTTCTGTCATCAGTCGATTTCGCACCTTCTCATTTAAAATATCTCATAAGGTTAACTTATAGCCTACTGGTGGTCAGTCAGCACAAAGATACCGCTCGACCTGTTTGTTAGCTTTATGGCCCCTTTAAAAAACATTTGCATAACCAAGCTTTCCGAAGGAACTTGTACCCGCCTATTTCATCAACGTCAGAGCGTCCACAGTGTTCAACAGCGTTGTTAACAGGGAGGTTTGGGCGACTCTTGACGCTCTCGCCGCTCTCAGTGTGAACGTACAGTTAAATGTTTACTACATGTATTCTGGTTCCTACAATAAAGAGATAAGTGGGAAGAGAAACGGTGGTTTGCGTCCTAACTCTCTCAGTCGAAACATTTGTTTTTCAGAGAAGCAACAAGAAATACAAATCATTTGTTACGGTGATTCCAGTCCTGGGACCCGTAACACAGACAATCAAAGGATAGGGAGGGACGGTACATTTAAAAGTAGGACTGAGTGTGATGGTGATAGTCTGATCTCATTCAAAGATTCATAATTTTATTTAGGACTTTGCGTCCTCCTTTTAAGACAAGACACTCTGAAGATCCCTTTCACTGGTATTACTAAGTCCTAACTATGAAGTTCTCGGAAAAGAATCTCTTTTCAGACATAAATCTATTTTATGACTCTATTTTATAACTTCTCACTAAGGATGAGAGCCATGAATCTATTTGTAGACTTGAATTATACTGCAGTGGTACTGCCCCAAGAATGCAAAGACACAATCAGATATTTTTAAGGATTACCCCAGAAAACTGCTGACCAAAAGAGAAGCATTCCCACACACAACTTCACACACCATATCACACCATATTTCCTGTGAAAACAAAGAGCACACACATTCAGAGGTCAAGTTAAGCCCTTTTTATCAGATAAGTAACAACAGTCACTGTTTTAAAACTATAATTTGTTATGAGGAAAATATCTGAGAGAGCTACATGCTAGCTTTATTATTTCATCAGTTTGTAAAAGTAATTCACCTGTATGTATTTAGAAATTTGTGTTTAGAAAAATGAAGAGAAGCACTTGTAAAAGCACACAAGTTCAATAACACATGCTGCTGGCAACAAATTTAAAGTTCATTTATAAAAGGTCTTTGTTATAACAAATGTTCTCCTATAATTCTTCACTTGCCGTCTGCGCGCTACAGTGATCTTTACTATGGAAACCGGAAGTACAGCTACATCGATCTTCTTGTGTAGTCCACCTGTCCCATCTTAACATTGGAAGCGTTTCATCTATCCAACTGTATTTTTCATACTGTTGTTAATGTGAATGAACTTACTTCAAGTGCTAATTCAAGTGCTTTCCCGCTTACTTGCATTGTCATGTTACATTGACGAAAAAAAGGAGATATTATTTTCCCTTGCACATCAAAATATGCTGACCTAAAATGGATAGTGTCCTAAAAGTAGCTAAAGGGAACAGTCTGATGAGAAATACTAAACGAAGTCAGCGTCTCCTTCGAGATTTTCTGTACTGAACCAATATATTTTTATTACCACTGAAATATTTTCAATCATAATAACCTTTCAACCGTGACAATTAGAAGCACCAATATTATTACATACACATCCCACTCACACGGCTCCTCTTTCACTTCTGCTCTGATCTATAAAGAGTAGAAACTTACCAGCGTTTGCTGTGAGATGCTACGGGACCTAAAGAGGACTGGCACAACTATACCGTTTCATAAAAGAAAAAGCCCTTTCACGGGTGTCACCCTAGCGACATCTACTGGAATTCCGGAGGTCAACAAAGATATAATAGCAAAAAAAACCCCCAAAACAACAACTTCTCTTTGTCTGCATGCTCTACATAAAAAACATGTGGAATGTAACCAGTCGAGGTCTAAAAATGTGCACGTCTCTGTGGTATATATTTTTAACAACAAAACTGAATAGAACTCATATGGCGGATATGAAAATGATGACAATGCTCAGCACATCATCTTAGAACCTTCTGTATACTTCTGTAACCCAATAAAAAAGGTTAGCCCCTCCATTGCTCAAGATGACAAGAGACTTGGCCAGATGCTCATTAGCTGGATCTCTTCTGCTCCCTTACAATAAAACCATAGATAACTGATACTCTTGTCTGACCATTTTCTTCTTGCTCACATCTTTGAGGTCCAAGTGGGTAAATGAAATCACTCCCTACATCATGCAGGATTCATTGTCACTGTAGTTTTGAGCAAGAGAAGCCTTCAGCTTTTAACTTACTGCTAATGTGGCAAACCCCTTTCCTGCAGATTTCGCATCTGTCTGTAGTTATATTGCATTTGACTTCCTTCACTAAAAATAAATAAATAAATGAGAGAATCATAATACACTTGTGACCACAAACAATGAATAAGAAAATTCAAGGCTTGTTCATGCTGCTATGTCTGGTAAAATGTGTCTGTAAAAATTGGAACAATTCAGAGACCTGATGCGGAGCATGATGTCTGATCAGGAATAGAGTCTGGGCCCTTGTTCACTGATACAGTGACTACTTAGCTGATTTGTTTCTATATCCTATACCACAGGCAAACTGATTCATAATCTGATCATAATTGCTATAATTACAATCCATTCTACTGAATACAAATACTAATTGCTATATAAACACTACTGATCATGAAGTGACATCACTAAATATAAAATAACTGATTATTGTTAATCAGTGTGGTTTCACCCACTTAAAATAGTTTACCTGCATCTCAGGACAGTTGGATTTGTACTGACTTCATATTTAGTATAGAAGCATTGTGTCACGCCCTGTCTCTTTTATTCTTGTGTTTTGTTATTTCCTCCCCCTCTAGTGGCCAGGTTTGGTTCTGTTGTGCACTTGGGTTCTGGTTCAGTCCTCTTGGTCCCTTTAGTTTAGTCTCTTTTTGGTTTAGCCTCGTTAAGTTCTATTCAGTTTTCACCTGTCTTTAGTTCATTAAGCCTTGTTTGGTTTTGTATAAATACTCCTTGGCTTCCCTGTTTCTTTGTCTTGTGTTGTTTGCTGTTCTGTGGAGATCTTCCTATTCTGTTCACCAGTTCTTCAGTTTGTGAGATTTTTGTAATCTTATTTGACTTGAATAAAGTGACCTGCACATGCATCCAGCCTCTTCCACCAAGCCTGACACATTATCACAAAGCAGCTTTTCAGAAAACCGGGCCTGAGAAGTCCAGAGAGCAAGCATAAGCTTTACAAACCTATACTCTGGATAGCACCAGGACAATTACAGTAGAGTTACATTAATAAATGGAATGAGAATAGAAAACTTACGAGAAATTCTAGAGTCCAGAGGGAATTACAACTTACGATTTACAACCGGGCCTGAGAAGTCCACAGAGCAATTTTATCTGAGGGGGCAGGCCCCTCCCCCCTGGCACCAGCTTTGCCTGATGCGGAACATGATGTCTGATCAGGAATGGAGTCTGGGCCCTTGTTCACTGATACAGTGGCTACTTAGCTGATTTTTTCTATATCCTATACCACAGGCAAACTGATCATAACTGCTATCATTTCTATTCATTATACTAAATGCAAATTGCTAGATAAACACTATTGACCATGAGGTGATATCACTGAATATAAACATAAATAACTGATTACTGTTAATCCATGTGGTTTCACTCACTTAAAATAGTTTACCAGCAACTCAGTACAGCTGGATTTGTATTGATTTCACACTCAGATGTATTTGTACAGAAGCATTGCCACAAAGGAGGCTTTTCCAGAGAGCAAGCATAAGCTTTACAAACCTATATTCTGGATAGCACTGGGACAGTTACAGTAGAGTTACATTAATAAATGGAATGAGAATAGAAAACTTATGAGGAATTCTAGAGTCCATGTGGGAAGAAATACAATCCAATTTTTAGAGCATATTCAGTTGATAGTCACTTTTTTATTCAACATGCCTTTTTTCTAATAACAAAAATCACACAACCCAGCAGTAAGACAGCAATGAAAAGGAAAATCACTCCAAAGACTGGAAATCCAGTCCGGTCTTCTGCTATTAAACAGCATGCTGTAAAGAGAAAACCATGGTATGAGACATTCAGTCTGTATATGTACACATGCTCTTATAATAATCTACATTAATGCCTTGTCATCCACTGATTTTTTATCATCTTTGCTTTTCAGCTATATTTAATATGCCCTAGCAATAATTCCTAAGGGAAGAAATGGAAAATGAATGATATAACTGTTGTAACTGAGTGGAGGGTTAAATATTGAATTATTTATTCAGTACGTTTGGGAAATGTTGCTTAATCTCTCATAAATTTGATTTCACATTATAATTTTTTTTAATCATTTGTCATTCAGTTTTACCTCTGACCAATTGCAAACTTCTCAGTATCTTGGCACAATAGTCAAATAAAACAGTTATGAAACCAGACACAACTATACTTTTCAAAATGTTTCATGTACAGTATATTTCATTAATCGGTTTACCTGGTGGTGGATGAAGAGTGATTGATCTTTTGAAGGTCTGCCTCAGCACATCCAGTGTCATCTCAACTGATACGGTCCGTGTCTCTTTTGAACTGAGAGACATCACACTCTCCACTTTGTAACGACCTGTACCATCCAGTTCCACAGTGGTTGCATTACTCTGACTCAAACCCCCCCTCCACACAATGGTGGGTTCAGGAAAGCCTTGAGCGGAGGTAAGAGTAACGTTTATGCTTTCACACCCGACATGAACGGCCATTTCTGGTGCGTCATATGGAGCTAGGATAGGGACAGTTGAGACACAAAGTCATATGGATGCCTTTCATTTTTGGCTCCTTTACGCAAGTGCTTAGTTGTCAAATGCTCTTACCTGCCACAAGCAGATGTAAATCTTTACTGTTGTCCCATGACTCGCTGACAACATGACAGGAGTACTTTCCATGATCATCTGCCTGCACACCATGTAGTGAAAGAGATGCATCTCCTGTCTCCAGCTGATCTGCAGAGAGGCTGGTTCGGCCCTTGTAAGCTCGGCTCTGTTTCTCCAGCTGGTCTTTCCCGTGGTAGAAACTGTGCACCACTACAGTACCACGCTGCCAGTCGACAATCAAGTGGTCGAGGGACAACGTTTCAGGTACAGGGAAAGAACACCCAAGAGTCACATTACTGCCAGGTGCCGCAGTCACCACCTGCCCTGCAGTTATGTCCTGATTGGTTGACACTACAAGCTCAGTGAGAGCTAATAATGTAGCAGGGGCAGTCATTGAAAAAAATATGGAAGAAGTTAAATTCAAAAACATATTCACTTTTCCCAGAGATTGATGTTTTGATACTTCACGACATTTAAAAATTAATATTAATATAATAATTAATGTCAATTTGGCATAACTGAGTTGGGATCATTTAAATAAGTTTCATATTATTAAAGTGAAGACTATATGGCTATCATTCCATAACATGGTTTAAAACATGGTCTAACATCCATCACAGCGGCATGGAGAAGATGCCTGAATTTTAAGCGACAGGAAATCTGTTTAACTTTTTGTATAGGTGGCTACATATAGTTAATTATACTGCCACTCACATAGCTACCTACACAGCTACACTAGCATTTTCATGGACACATATCAACAGCTTATGGTTCGACAACAAACTCATCTAACATACTTAAAGTATAGAAATAAAGTAAAGAAACCTACCGATCATACTTGTCAGGAGGACATGTCTCATATTCAAAGTAGACCTAGGAAAGAAGCAGGCACATCAGTTTGAATAACAGCGACTTCACGACATGATAGCAATTCAGAAAAGTGTAGGCCTTGACTGACACTCCGGTAATGTGCCGCTAGCCCTCAGCTCCAGGAATATGCCGCTGGCTTTTCTGTAACAGAACTAAACCCATTGGTTTTCTGATTGATTTGGCAATCAGTAAATTCCATGACAAGATGTATTTAGAAAAGCATTTTTATAATTAGGTGAAGAACATGATTCCATCTATAAGCTCTTACAACTGTCATTTAAAAAGTGAACAACTAGTAGGTTAAATATGTTAAATAAGTTTGAATAACAGCAACTTATGACATGATAGCAATTTAGAAAAATGTAGACCTTGAGTAACACAAGTCCCAGGCATATGCCACTAGGTTTTCTGTAATAGACCTAAATCCACTGGTTTTCTGATTGATTTGGCAATGAGTAAATTCCATGACAAGATGTATTTATAAAAGCATTTTTATAAATTTAAAATAATAATGGGTGCGCAATAGCTATTCAAAGGAAAATGTTCATTATACAGATTCACTGAAAAGATTTAATGATGTGTCATTCTTTGAAAAAATCTGGTCCTCAAGCATCATCCAAATCCTCTGTTTTGATAGAAATGGAGAGGACTGAACAAATATTGGACCTCCAAAAAACAGATGTGGTGCACCCCAAAATAGGTGAGCACTTTTGTGTTCTTTAAAAAATAAATAAATAAATATTTCTTATATATAAATATTGTTAAATTAAGTATTGTTGATGTACCTTATTCATTCCGTTGTTTTTTTTTTTTGCTAACTATAAGCAATAAACGCAAGCGTTAGGCCTTAGTTTCACTGGAGAGAGAGGAGCGGAACCAATTAACCCAGGAGGTGCTGCGCCCAGGTTTCCTAAGGCGGGGGTTTCCGCCCTCTCCTCAGAGAGGCTGGCTGTGTCCGAAATGGCATACTACATACTACTCGCATACTAATTATGACGTAAAAGTAGTATGTAGTATGCAGTACGTGAAAAATAAAAATTTTGCAGTACACGACAGTTACCCGGATGATGTACTACATTGGCGAAAATTTCTAGTATACATCCCGAGCTCACTTCGCCGACTACTGCATCCCATGAAGCAACGCGGTGATTTCCAACTGTCAAAAAATTTTAAAAACATGGCGGACAGCGACCGAACCAGCTTCAACTACAACTGCAGCTGCAGTTCCGAATATAAATGTATCAGCTGCATATTTTGGTGTAATACATCTTCATACGCTTTCTTATAGGGCTACTTTTGATACATATTTGTGGTTGTCGTGTGTTGTTCGATTTTAACAGAACAGATAGCCCAACCGATAGCAAACGTGTAGTACACTACACGAAAGTTGTCATAATTGTGTACCATACTGTATACTAGTGTGTGGAGTAGTGCGCAGTATGCAGTGTATACTAGGCTAGTATGTAGTATGTAGTACGGTAGTATGCCATTTCGGACACAGCCGCTGTGTCCGAAATGGCATACTACATACTACTCGCATACTAATTATGACGTAAAAGTAGTATGTAGTATGCAGTACGCGAAAAATAAAAATTTTGCAGTACACTACAGTTACCCGGATGATGTACTACTCTGGCGAAAATTTCTAGTATACATCCCGAGCTCACTTCGCCGACTACTACATCCCATGATGCAACGCGGTAACCTCTAACTTTCCGAAAATTTTCAAAAAACATGGCGGACGGCGACAATGGCAATGTAGCGTAGTGCACTACACGAAACGTCTCATAATTGTACCATACTGCATACTAGCGTGTGGAGTAGTGTGCAGTACGCAGTGTATACTAGGCTAGTATGTAGTATGCAGTACGCTAGTATGCCATTTCGGACACAGCCAGATAATTGGGAAGAGAAACCGGCGAGAGCGTCAAAGTGACCGGAAGTCATTCCTTTTCTATGAGAGCCAGCGTCTTTAAGCGGCAAAGGGCGTCGCGGCGAGGGTGGTTTGAGCGTCAAAATACAGTTGGAGTTCGGTTAAACTTTATGGTAATGAGATATGACGCGGTTGGGCGGCAACCAATAGGAATTTGGAAGTGCTCCGCTCTAGAGAATTTTAGAGAACACAACAGTATAAACTATTGTTCCCACAACTTTTGGTCCTAAGCAAAATGGAGGAGAAACTGATTATATCTGTGGTGGGTTTCCCCATGTTGTACTGTAATGTAGGTTATGCACAAACGTTAGTGTTAATTAAAGACCAAGGCTAGTAAACGTGTCCTATAAACTCCATACTGGAATTTGACCTAGCCTAGCATTAACACAAAAGACACACAACAAAAAAAGCTTTTAAGTAGTGTTTTACGTTACTTTATCTTGTTACGAAATATGTAATTAGCATTTATTTATTCGATTTCGCACCTTCACATTTAAAATATCTCATAAGGTTAACTTATAGCCTACTGGTGGTCAGTCAGCACAAAGATACCGCTCGACCTGTTTGTTAGCTTTACGGCCCCTTTAAAAAACATTTGCATAACCAAGCTTTCCGAAGGAACTTGTACCCGCCTATTTCATCAACGTCAGAGCGTCCACAGTGTTCAGCAGCGTTGTTAACAGGGAGGTTTGGGCGACTCTTGATGCTCTCGCCGCTCTCAGTGTGAACGTACAGTTAAATGTTTACTACATGTATTCTGGTTTCTGCAATAAAGAGATAAGTGGGAAGAGAAACGGTGGTTTGCGTCCTAACTCTCTCAGTCGAAACATTTGTTTTTCAGAGAAGCAACAAGAAATACAAATCATTTGTTACGGTGATTCCAATCCTGGGACCCGTAACACAGACAATCAAAGGATAGGGAGGGACGGTACATTTAAAAGTAGGACTGAGTGTGATGGTGATAGTCTGATCTCATTCAAAGATTCATAATTTTATTTAGGACTTTGCGTCCTCCACATCTTCCTTTTAAGACAAGACACTCTGAAGATCCCTTTCAATGGTATTACAAAGTCCTAACTATGAAGTTCTCGGAAAAGAATCTCTTTTCAGACAGAAGTCTATTTTATGACTCTATTACATAACTTCTCACTAAGGATGAGAGCCATGAATCTATTTGTAGACTTGAATTATACTGCAGTGGTACTGCCCCAAGAATGCAAAGACACAATCAGATATTTTTAAGGATTACCCCAGAAAACTGCTGACCAAAAGAGAAGCATTCCTACACACAACTTCACACACCATATCACACCATATTTCCCGTGAAAACAAAGAGCACACAAATTCAGAGGTCAAGTTAAGCCCTTTTTATCAGATAAGTAACAACAGTCACTGTTTTAAAACTATAACTTGTGATGAGGAAAATATCTGAGAGAGCTACATGCTAGCTTTATTATTTCATCAGTTTGTAAAAGTAATTCACCTGTATGTATTTAGAAATTTGTGTTTAGAAAAATAAAGAGAAGCACTTGTAAAAGCACACAAGTTCAATAACACATGCTGCTGGCAACAAATTTAAAGTTCATTTATAAAAGGTCTTTGTTATAACAAATGTTCTCCTATAATTCTTCACTTGCCGTCTGCGCGCTACAGTGATCTTTACTATGGAAACCGGAAATACAGCTACATCGATCTTCTTGTGTAGTCCACCTGTCCCATCTTAACATTGGAAGCGTTTCGTCTATCCAACTGTATTTTTCATACTGTTGTTAATGTGAATGAACTTACTTCAAGTGCTAATTCAAGTGCTTTCCCGCTTACTTGCATTGTCATGTTACATTGACGAAAAAAGGAGGTATTATTTTCCCTTGCACATCAAAATATGCTGACCTAAAATGGATAGTGTCCTAAAAGTAGCTAAAGGGAACAGTCTGATGAGAAATACTAAACGAAGTCAGCGTCTCCTTCGAGATTTTCTGTACTGAACCAATATATTTTTATTACCACTGAAATATTTTCAATCATAATAACCTTTCAACCGTGACAATTAGAAGCACCAATATTATTACATACATATCCCACTCACACGGCTCCTCTTTCACTTCTGCTCTGATCTATAAAGAGTAGAAACTTACCAGCGTTTGCTGTGAGATGCTACGGGACCTAAAGAGGACTGGCACAACTATACCGTTTCATAAAAGAAAAAGCCCTTTCACGGGTGTCACCCTAGCGACATCTACTGGAATTCCGGAGGTCAACAAAGAAATAATAGCAAAAAAAAAACCCCCAAAACAACAACTTCTCTTTGTCTGCACGCTCTACGTAAAAAACATGTGGAATGTAACCAGTCGAGGTCAAAAGGAAGCTCTAAAAATGTGCACATCTCTGTGGTATATATTTTTAACAACAAAACTGAATAGAACTCATATGGCGGATATGAAAATGATGACAATGCTCAGCACATCATCTTAGAACCTTCTGTATACTTCTGTAACCCAATAAAAAAGGTTAGCCCCTCCATTGCTCAAGATGACAAGAGACTTGGCCAGATGCTCATTAGCTGGATCTCTTCTGCTCCCTTACAATAAAACCATAGATAACTGATACTCTTGTCTGACCATTTTCTTCTTGCTCACATCTTTGAGGTCCAAGTGGGTAAATGAAATCACTCCCCACATCATGCAGGATTCATTGTCACTGTAGTTTTGAGCAAGAGAAGCCTTCAGCTTTTAACTTACTGCTAATGTGGCAAACCCCTTTCCTGCAGATTTCGCATCTGTCTGTAGTTATATTGCATTTGACTTCCTTCACTAAAAATAAATAAATAAATGAGAGAATCTTAACCTAATACACCTGTGACCACAAACTATGAATAAGAAAATCAGCGCTTATTCATGCTGCTATGTCTGGTAAAATGTGTCTGTAAAAATTGGAACAATTCAGAGACCTGATGCGGAGCATGATGTCTGATCAGGAATGGAGTCTGGGCCCTTGTTCACTGATACAGTGACTACTTAGCTGATTTGTTTCTATATCCTATACCACAGGCAAACTGATTCATAATCTGATCATAATTGCTATAATTACTATCCATTCTACTGAATACAAATACTAATTGCTATATAAACACTACTGATCATGAGATGACATCACTAAATATAAAATAACTGATTATTGTTAATCAGTGTGGTTTCACCCACTTAAAATAGTTTACCTGCATCTCAGGACAGTTGGATTTGTACTGACTTCATATTCAAATGTATTTGTACAGAAGCATTGTGTCACGCCCTGTCTCTTTTATTCTTGTGTTTTGTTATTTCCTCCCCCTCTAGTGGCCAGGTTTGGTTCTGTTGTGCACTTGGGTTCTGGTTCAGTCCTCTTGGTCCCTTTAGTTTAGTCTCTTTTTGGTTTAGCCTCCTTAAGTTCTGTTCAGTTTTCACCTGTCTTTAGTTCATTAAGCCTCGTTTAGGTTTGTATAAATACTCCTTGGTTTCCCTGTTTCTTTGTCTTGTGTTGTTTGCTATTCTGTGGAGATTGGCCATTCTGTTTGCAAGTTCTTCAGTTTGTGAGATTTTTGTAATCTTATTTGACTTGAATAAAGTGACCTGCACATGCATCCAGCCTCTTCCACCAAGCCTGACACATTATCACAAAGCAGCTTTTCAGAAAACCGGGCCTGAGAAGTCCACAGAGCAATTTTATCTGAGGGGGCAGGCCCCTCCCCCCTGGCACCAGCTTTGCCTGATATGGAGCATGATGTTTGATCAGGAATGGAGTCTGGGCCCTTGTTCACTGATACAGTGGCTACTTAGCTGATTTTTTCTATATCCTATACCACAGGCAAACTGATCATAACTGCTATCATTTCTATTCATTATACTAAATGCAAATTGCTAGATAAACACTATTGACCATGAGGTGATATCACTGTATATAGACATAAATAACTGATTATTGTTAATCCATGTGGTTTCACTCACTTAAAATAGTTTACCAGCATCTCAGTACAGCTGGATTTGTATTGATTTCAGACTCAGATGTATTTGTACAGAGGCATTGTCACAAAGGAAGCTTTTCAGAAAACTGGGCCTGAGAAGTCCAGAGAGCAAGCATAAGCTTTACAAACCTATACGCTGAATAGCACTGGGACAATTACAGTAGAGTTACATTAATAAATAGAATGATAATAGAAAACTTATGAGAAATTCTAGTGTCCAGGGGGGAAGAAATACAATCCAATTTTGAGAGTATATTCAGTTGATAGTCACTTTTTTATTCAACATGCCTTTTTTCTAATAACAATCACACAACCCAGCAGTAAGACAGCAATAAAAAGGCAAATCACTCCAAAGACTGGAAATCCAGTCCGGTGTTCTGCTATTAAACAGCATGCTGTAAAGAGAAAACCATGGTATGAGACATTCAGTCTGTATATGTACACATGCTCTTATAATAACCTACATTAATGCCTTGTCATTCTCTGATTTTTTATCATCTTTGCTTTTCAGCTATATTTAATATGCCCTAGCAATAGTTCCTAAGGGAAGAAATGGAGAATCAATGATATAACTGTTGTAACTGAGTGGAGGGTTAAATATTGAATTATTTATTCAGTAAGTCTGGGAAATGTTGCTTAATCTCTCATAAATTTGATTTCACATTATAATTTTTTTTAATCATTTGTCATTCAGTTTTACCTCTGACCAATTGCAAACTTCTCAGTATCTTGGCACAATAGTCAAATAAAACAGTTATGAAACCAGACACAACTATACTTTTCAAAATGTTTCATGTGCAGTATATTTCATTAATCGGTTTACCTGGTGGTGGATGAAGAGTGATTGATCTTTTGAAGGTCTGCCTCAGCACATCCAGTGTCATCTCAACTGATACGGTCTGTGTCTCTTTTGAACTGAGAGACATCACACTCTCCACTTTGTAACGACCTGTACCATCCAGTTCCACAGTGGTTGCATTACTCTGACTCAAACCCCCCTTCCACACAATGGTGGGTTCAGGAAAGCCCTGAGCGGAGGTAAGAGTAACGTTTATGCTTTCACACCCGACATGAACGGCCATTTCTGGTGCGTCATATGGAGCTAGGATAGGGACAGTTGAGACACAAAGTCATATGGATGCCTTTCATTTTTGGCTCCTTCACACCAGTGCTTAGTTGTCAAAGGCTCTTACCTGCCACAAGCAGATGTAAATCTTTACTATTCTCCCATGACTCACTGACAACATGACAGGAGTACTTTCCATGATCATCTGCCTGCACACCATGTAGTGAAAGAGATGCATTTCCTGTCTCCAGCTGATCTGCAGAGAGGCTGGTTCGGCCCTTGTAAGCTCGGCTCTGTTTCTCCAGCTGGTCTTTCCCGCGGTAGAAACTGTGCACCACTACAGTTCCACGCTGCCAGGTGACAATCAAGTGGTCGAGGGACAACGTTTCACGTACAGGGAAAGAACACCCAAGAGTGACATTACTGCCAGGTGCCGCTGTCACCACCTGCCCCGCAGTTATGTCCTGATTGGTTGACACTACAAGCTCAGTGAGAGCTAATAATGTAGCAGGGGCAGTCATTGCAAAAAATATGGAAGAAGTTGAATTCAAAAACATATTCCCTTTTCCAAACAGAGATTGATGTTTTGATGCTTCACACCATTTGTTAATTTTTAAAATTAATATTAATATTTAAATAAGTTTCATATTATTAAAGTGAAGACTATATGGCCATCATTCCATAACATGGTTTAAAACATGGTCTAACATCCATCACAGCGGCATGGAGAAAATGCCTGAATTTTAAGGGATAAGTAATCATCATAATTTCAGCTCTACATTCTATGGCACAAGGGAAAAATCTGTTATTTTTTTTGTATAGGTGGCTAGATATAGTTAATTGTACTGCCACTCACATAGCTACCTACACAGTTACACTAACATTTTCATGGACACATATCAGCAGCTTATGGTTCGACAACAAACTCATCTAACATACTTAAAGTATAGAAATAAAGTAAAGAAACTTACCGATCATAATTGTCAGGAGGACATGTCTCATATTCAAAGAAGACCTAGGAAAGAAGCAGGCACATCAGTTTGAATAACAGCGACTTCACGACATGATGGCAATTCAGAAAAATGTAGGCCTTGACTAATATTCCTGGGATGTGCCACTACCTTTTGTGTAACAGAACTGACACCATTGGTTTTCTGACTGATTTGGCAATGAGTAAATTCCATGACAAGATGTATTTAGAAAAGCATTTTTATAATTCAGTGAAGAACATGATTCCATCTATAAGTTCTTACAACTGTCATTTAAAAAGTAAACATGTAGTAGGTTAAATAGCCATAAGTTTCACGTAAATTTTCACCTTACATGTCTTTCCACTTTCAAATGTGTTTTCTTGGCTTTTTTTGTTGTTGTTTTTGCACATCATGTCCAATACAAGTCATTATCACGTACACCGGTACAAACAGCATTCCAGATATTTTTAACACTAAAACATTGCAAGAAATGTTAACGTTCTGGGTAGTTTGGATCTTGTTTTCTGGTCCATTACAGCAAACCCACAGATGTGAATATAGATACTGGCCTATTCACAGATGTGAATATAGATACTGGCCTAGAAGGGGTCTCCTCTCTCTGTGGTCCTTCTCAAGATTTCTCCTATTTTTGCCTAGCGTCTGTTTTTTTTTTTGAGGAGTTTTTTCTTGCCCGCTATGAGGATGAAGTCAGGGGGTGCCACCCTGCTCTGCTCTGTTTGTTGTAATCCTGTGGGCATGTAAAGCCCTTTGAGACTGTAAACAGTGATATTGGGCTTTCAGTAAACTTAAACTTGAACTTGAGATACAAAATATGGAGCCAATGTGTTTCAGTTTCAGCTCACTGATGCTTCCCTGCCACTGACTTGATATTATATCACAGAGCACTACAAAACTGTCAACAAGTCTTTTCGGTGTTACCAAATTTGCAAACAACCTTGTAATGTAATATGCATACATTTTTATTATTTCATTTGTTTGGCCAACTTTTATCAGTACAATTCTGCGTCATGAAGATAATGTCTTAAGGATGTGTCACAAGCATGCGGTATCTCTGTGGATGGCACTTTTAAATTAAGAGCACAAGTATAAAGATTTCCCATTACTACAGACATTTATGTTGGGGTCTATTCGATCTCATTAAATGTCCACGAGGAGTCTAAACGTTCTGTCTATATTTCGCAATAAAGCCTACATTTCACAGAAATTACCTAGCCCTGATGTAGCCACGTTAGAACGTGACATGTAGGGAGCAGAAAAAGGAGTAACATGTGTGATGAAAACGGAATTCAGTCGGTGCTTAAATGCGTCATTTCCTGGTGCCTTCCAATCAGTAGGCCAGTGTCGGCTCAGCGAGGGTGGAATTTATGAAGACTGAATTATTTGTGTCGTCCTGTGTTTTTCCTCTTCTCTTAAAACGAGGTAAGTTGGGTTGCATTTTCTATTTCACGGTTGGCAACATTTAACGAGCACGCTTGTTTCGTTAGTTGAGACTGGTCCTTCAGCCAATGGACATGGTACCCAGCTAACGCAGCTAATGTTGTACTTAGCACGCTCTGTTTACTTTTGTTATCCTGTGTTTGGCTTTTCGGTTTACGATTTGTTTTGATGATGATGTCCGTTGACAACGATTCATTAGCAGTTGTTTAATTTTTCGCTCGCAATCATTCAACTTACTTCAGATAAAAGCAACTACCAGCTAGCTATGTGTGTAAAGTACAGTCGTTTCTATAGAAGTCAAACAGTAATTTACCGCCATTAGTGAACGGTCTACATTCTTTTTCCCCGGACAATATTACTTGCTCCGGTGAACAGTCTTGTTGTCTTACAGTTTACGATACAATGGCAATGAAGTCTGGCGAGGAGCGCCTGAAGGAGATGGAGGCGGAGATGGCACTGTGAGTACGGGGTTTACAGTTTAGACCTTGTTTTCTCTATTTAAAAATTAAACGCATGGTTGTAGTAATTAAAGCCATGAGAAGCACACTTTGTTGTGAATGGTTAGGCTGTCACGTCATCCTCTAAACTTCTTATCTATCATACAAGAATTGTGTTATTGTGGTCTTGTTAACTGAAACGGCAGCGATTATATTCCTGTGTGGCTGTCAAACACTGTGCATTGGTTTTGTTTCATCTAAGAGATGTGTATTGTTGTTAATATCGTATGCATTTCTGCTGCCAAATTATGGCCACTTTTAAGGACTTAGAATTTAGGGCACCTTCAGAAAGAAACAGAAATTCAAAATTTACAAAAGACTGATTTGGATTCCAAGTGACATTTGGATTATGCATTGCAGCACTGTTGAATTCATGTATTTTTTACCTTATGGAATCTGGAGAGCCACAAATTTGTAGTCATGCAGTGGTTGTTTTTAGGTTTGAACAGGAGGTTCTGGGTGGTCCTGTGGCTGTATCTGCAGGGGGCCCCGCGGTGGTGGAGGCTGTGCCTGTTGCCCTCGCTGTGCCAATCGTCCGACCCATCATTGGCACAAATACTTACCAACAGGTACTCAGACATACGCCAGACATTACAATGACGGAATATTCTTCTGCCATGATAATATATACAATCTTTTTTTCTTTTTTTTTTACACCTCTCTCTCTGAGCAATCTCTTTCTCCCATTCTGAACAGTTAGTAAAACAGATTATTTACATCTGTGGCATCATTTAAATGTTTTTTTTTTTTCACTCTGAAGGTCCAGCAGAGCCTTGAGGCGAGGGCTGCCACTTTAGTTGGACCTCCACCCCCTGCATTTGTTGGTCCAGGTAGTGCAATGCTGTATTCAATCTTCTCTCCAATCTGTATCTTTTTTTTTTTTTTATTTGTCATAAACATTATGATCAACAGTTAACAGTCTTCATTTGACAAAAAATTATAGTCTCGCACAACAATCACGTTTTTTTTTTTGTTTGTTTTGTTTATTCATCGGTTTTCTTTACTGTTCACATACATGCTATAAATACAGTGCTTGTCCTTTCTGTCTGTCTAATTTTCAGCTGTGCCACCGGTGCGACCTCCTCCAGTGATGCGACCTGCATTTGTTCCACACATCCTGCAGAGACCAGGTATCTGGTCACTAATTTCAGATTAAGAAAAATAAGTTTAAATTGAGATTGACTAAAATGACTGGTCCGTAGGTGCCCAGGCCATTGAAACCTGCTGCTTTTTCTCTCTTGGCAGTAGGACATAGAATCAAGCCCCAGTATTTTACTCCTAACATTTGGACTACCACTAGTTAAGTTCCTGGAATCTGAGGGTGCTCTGGATATTGCACTGGATTTGTGGATTGCATACATTTGCTTTCTAAAAGCAGGGGATACTCAAAGAATAGTTACTCCGTAGAATCGCTGTTCAGACTTTGCTGGTTTCCACAAACTTAAAATGGACTCAAATGTAAATATGTTCGTGTGGCTCATCCAATCCTGTATTTCCCTCCATGTTAGGAGGTCAGAGAATGCCTATGATGCGTGATCACCCTCCTCAGGGTATGATAGCACCCCCTCTGCCCCGACCTCCTCCTCCACCACCCATGATGATGGCACCCCCTCTGTCTGGACCTCCACAGCACCCTATGGCTCCTATAGGACCTCCCATGGGACCCATGAGCTCTGTGCCACCTGTAAGTGTTTTCTGTGGCATAACGAAGAAGGTTGGTTTATGGTTTTTTACTGACTTCACACTCATCTTATTATAGAAAAAGATGTCTTACCTGAGATGTATCTTACCTGTTCACATTCTAAGCATTTTATTTTAAATAAATTCCCATTAGGAAATATTTTGTAAAGATTGGATAACCATTTTGATCTTAATTGTAGTTTAGCATGCCTTCATCTCTCTCTCGCTCTTTCATTTTTTAACAGGTTGGTGGGATGAACCCTGTGGTGTCTGCACCACCTCAACCCGTCGTCCAATCCTCTCCCAAAGTCACCCCTAGTGTCATACAGGCAGCTCCCACTGTTTACACTGCACCTCCTGCGCCTAAGAGAACAGACATTCGGGCCCAGAGACAAGCACGAATGGTAAACAGGAACACAAACGCCTCCTGTATTTCCCGCTCACTGCACATCAAAGCTGGTGTGGTGTTCATTTATTTTAGATCTTGAAACACTTATCAGTCCCCCCCAAACGGTTTCCACAGTTGTACATTAGATGTAATTTTTAAACCAGCGCTTACAGACCTCGTTCCTATATTAGCCATGCAGGCTTCGTCATCTCCACTCCAAACTGCCTCCTTCTGTCTCCCCTATTCCACCATTAGGAGGAGCTGGCGGCATCGGTCGCTGAGCAGCAGGCAGCTGTGGCAGCGGCAGGTCTACTCGACATGAAGAAAGACAGCGCGGAAGAAAACGTCATCGGCCCAAGCATGCCAGAGCCTGAGCCCGCCCACGCCGAGGTACGAAAGCTAGAGCTTCAGTTCATAACACGTCACTGCGATTCTAAAGCCACCTCCTCATTCACCGCGTATGAGTCTGGTATTCTTGTCTGCAGAATTTTACTGAACACTGATCCTGATAGAATCGAGTAGATCCTTTATTCCCTGTAGGTGACTGAAAAAGCTTTTGTTCATCGGATTCCTTGCACATTAACCTGCATACATAGACTTGCAGTTACGCTGAAGTGGCATGAGCTTTCAAACATTCAGGATTTACAGTGTATATTAGGTATCTGGACTAACTGCATGGTTTGATGATAATTACAAAGTCGTTACACTGCATATTGAACATTGTCATAATCAGCTCCTTTGTCACATATAATCAGAACATGACACATGGAAAAAAATAGTGGTACAGTGAAACTGTTTATATTTATATACTTGTCGTATTCTGCTACCGGAGTTAATCTGTAAACAACATCATTTCAAACACATGGGACCAACAAAAGTGGTACCATACTTGGAACACAGTACTGAAGCTCGATGTAGGCTGGTCATCTAATATAGTGACTTTTTACTGGGACCATTAGTGAATTCACTGTTTGATTTATGGCCTGTGTTTCCTCATCAAAGTGTTGCAAAACATGGTTATGTGATGTTATATGCATGTTTAGCCAGCAGATGGCAATGCAGAGGATAAGAAAAAAGGAAAACAGGAGAAGATTAAAAAGTGTATTCGAATAGCAGCAGGAACCTCATGGGAAGACCCCAGCCTACTAGAGTGGGAGTCAGGTACTGAGAAATTCCTTTTACTTACATCTGTAGATATACATAACATCACACACAAAGCAGTTTGGCTCTCCTTACTGGAACTACAAAAGTCTATGTAATGTTTTGTTAGTTGCTTCATTCATGACAATTAGGCCTACTAAAGAAAGAAATCTATCTGTCTGTATAATAAAATATATATATATATATATATATATATATATATATATATATATATATATATATATATATATACCTTTTTCCTTCAAAAAATGAACATTTCAACGTCTCTCCTTTCATTTGTATTCTCATTAATACCCTTTTTCAGATGACTTCCGGATTTTCTGTGGAGACCTGGGAAACGAGGTCAACGATGACATTCTCGCGAGAGCTTTCAGCCGCTATCCCTCCTTTCTGAAAGCCAAGGTGGTTCGAGACAAGCGCACTGGTAAAACCAAGGGCTATGGTTTTGTCAGCTTCAAGGATCCAAATGATTATGTGCGGGCTATGAGGGAAATGAACGGTAAATGCATCTCTCGTGTGTTTTCTTAACATGTAGAGATAATCTGTGCTGCACTGGCATCTTGCTGGGGTTTTGTAGACATGCAAGTGGCTAAGTTTACCCATGGAAATCAATAAGATGACATCCCTGTCCTTCTTGTTTCTTTAGTAGCATCTGGCGTCCAAAAGACACCTCTAACTGAATGTGAATGCTTTTACAGCTAAGTTACTTGCAGTGTTTAATGACATTTGCAGCTAGATCCCTAGGAAGGTGAGGGGTATTTATTGGAAAGAAACTGGCAGTTAGAAAGGAACTTGATACTGTTAGCAACAAGTTGAGTGATAATTGAAATTTTTAAGAATGGTCCTTCTTATGTCTTTTTGGTTGAAACGTAACATTTCTGTTCCTCCAGGTAAATATGTGGGAAGCAGACCCATCAAATTACGAAAGAGTACATGGAAGGACCGGAACATAGAAATTGTGCGCAAGAAACAGAAGGAAAAGAAGAAGTTGGGACTCAGATAAGCCAGGAGGCACTAAAACAATACGTGTGTGTGTGTGTGTGTGTTTGTATGTCTTTACACAAGGATTATTGAACAGGCATGAACACAACTTCTAGAGGGAGGACTGGGAATCTAGACACCTAAGTAGGACTCTCTAAACCCACGGTTAAACTGATAAGTATACCGATGAACAGAGGACATAGTTAAGGCCATATATGACCATACAAGAACAGATTACGTATGAGATTTGTGGTTGTGAATATGCATTTGTTGATGATGTAAATGTCTTATTTTTATTTTTTAGTTTATTCTTTTTCCTCTCTTTGAAAATGCTTAAAAAGAAACCCTGGAACATATAGCACCATACATGTGTTATACATAATCAGGATACGTGGCGTTTTAATTAGTACATGAACAACAATGCAAATATTTTCATTAAACAACAGTTTCTTATGTTTAATTTCTTTGTGTGTCTTTATTCATCCATTGACAACAATTCTGACTATTTAATATTAATTCTCTAATTCCCAATTTGAGCAGACAAGATGTTCATAAATTTTCCACATGATGGCATTCAAGAGCTGTATCTATCCTAATGCAGTTTCTTTAATTACTCCGCTGTATGTTACTGAATTAAAAAAAAAAATCTTTTTAGATTTGGGAAAGGGGTGATTGGCAACGTAGTATTTATTAATTAGTGTCCTGGGGTACTGCCCCTGGAACTTGCTGTACTCCTAACTAGATACTGCGAAATGAAAAGGTTCATTTCCTAAATTTTGTGTGAGCAATCATCTTCCGGTCGACAGTATGAGAAGTTCTGTGGCTTACGTTGTAGTCGCACTTGTAGGTTCAATGAATTGAGTCAAAACACATTCAGAGCTCAGGAACAATGAGACGGACCGCTACAGGTAAAAGTATTCTTATCTGACCCTGCAAAGATTAGGCAGCTCTGTTTTATTTGCCACCCTCTGAATTTTCGTAAATGAACTTAAATATGTAAAAGGGAGAAATGTGTTTCCTCATGGCGAAAATTATACCTTCCTCGTACCTTATTTCGGTGGCAGAACAATGATTGCCGAGCAAATTAACTGACGCGCATCCCTGTGTTTTCACATTCCTTTTAATGGTTTCTTCATCGAGGCAAATAATCTGTGAACGTTCGATAGTGGCGTTAGAATAAGGAGGTGAAATCATGATCAAACATGTGAACTTACATTGGTATCAGATGGGGACGGTCTTGTGCCCAGCACCGACTCCATCAACGTATCAAGAAGTATGACCAAAATATTTAAGGGCGTCTAGGAAATTAATTGGATGATGCTCACGGAATCTGTTTGTCTTGCCGTACAGTTAAGGACTATCAGCTACATGAGCGTACCCAGGTTACACTGTTTATCTCAAGCGGTTACTGGCAGGGCTGCAGCTCCGCGTACGCGCCACTACCCCCGCCCCACGTTTCGCGTCTCAGGTTCTCTTTTGTCCAGAGGGGCATCGCATTGGATCATTGCATTCTGGAGCAGAGGGGAGCATCGCTGGTGAGGTTTCCTTTAGAGTAATGCTAGCCGGCGTAGAGTGGATGCATTTTATATGTTTAAGCTCTTTAAAAAAAAACAGTTCCTCCGTGCTATGCAATTTGGGTGGTATTCATTCATTTGATGGGTATTACTATAATTGTGTAACTCGCAGTTCCCTATGGAAGCTTCAGGCATGGGCGAGAGGATCTCTTAATTTTTGTGGCTTTGGTGTGGATGAGCCACCCTTCTTTTTTTTTTTATTTTAGTACGTTTAGCGAAAATGGCAAGTGTGGATCAGGTACATATGAACCCTTTCATTACAGCAACGTTGGATTCAGTGATGAAAACATGGATACGGGCATCAATGGACTGATATTCTTTTTTTGAATCACTCCTTAGCTTTTCCGCACACCGCGTGGTGACAGTGCACAACCGGCTGAAATTATCCTTTGCTGGTGTGCACAGGGAGGTACAACCAACATCTAACGTCAGAGTAATTGCTATTTCTATTACAAGGGTAATTGACGCCAGTACACGCCTCCCCCTCTCCCTTCCAGTCTCTCCTCCTCCCCTAGCTCCTCAAGGGGGCTAGCTAGTCTACATAGCGGACCCCTCGTCTTGGAGATAAAATTTGCATGTCGTAGGTAACTATCATCGGATACACCAAAATGTAAGCGAGGCAATAATCAATCTATTGGAGTGGTCAGCCCGGGAAGGAACTTGAGAAGCACATCAAGTACCATACGCTGCATAAAGAGATATAACGAGGTGATATTTAAAAACGGAGTTCCCCAGACCCCCAAACCCCCCGAGCGTGGATATCGGCATGGTGGTGAGTTCTGTTCTCTTTAGTTTTCTACTGTCTCGATGTCTGCATATGGTGCTTCGTTAACTGTGGTGATACGTAGAAGTTGGTGTCGAGCGAGGAGCGATACAGTTTAAGGCAGTTATAGTGACTGTAGTTAGTTTCTCAGCTGGCTCATCTCGATGCTGTTGTTGCTATTAGTTACAGAGACCTTGATTATGCCGCCTGCCACTAGCTTTCTTTATAAATTGCTCTTGTCCGTATTTGTTAGCAATATTGTAGCCTAGCATTTTCAAAATAAACGGTTATGAATCTCATATGGATAGTGCCCCTCCCGTCTAACGTACAGCTGCCTACCTGACTGGGCAGTATATCCACAGTTTTATTTAGCGGAATATTCCTCAGTTGCTGATACGTTTGATAGGGGGTTTAAGATAAGGTATTGATACCGAGAGACATGATTACACTAGTGGGTTAGATTTTGATTTTGTACCTGTATCCAGGACTTAGTCTCTCCGCTGCCCATCATGTTTACCGCCCATTGTTTGTGACGCTTCTGTAATGGGGGGCTGACGTTCTCATCAACACTCATTATCCCGCTGCAACAAAGGCTTGAACCTCTAACTTCATCACTCTTATTATCCCATATTAGAGTAGACCCCACACATCCTAGTGTGATTGCATGTAGTGTTTTGTGCTGCGTAGTTTAGTTCTCGAACGCTTGATGTTTATTCAAAGCAGTTCCTTGGTAGAACGTGTCATAGTCCTGATTGCCTCAATACGCCCATTAAGTTTACCTTACAAAGTCTCGTTCAGTTTGCATTGTTTCGTCAAAACAATAATAAGATGTGTAAATCCAACAACCATACTGTCTGGTTTCTATGAGAACGATGCGACCTGCCTGTGAGAACACTTTATCATTGGACAAAACTGCTGTGATCATCTAAAAATGCCCAGGCGTGTTCCATTTTAATGAAAGTACACGCCAGTCTGCTTCAACTGTGTGCTTGCAAGACATTAGGAAGGTAGCACTCCGATTGCTGTACGAGCACAGTACGTTTTAAAGATCAGGGTCATTGAATTGTTGCTTCTGACACTGCCTCCCACACTCATCAGAGTTTGCTCTGCAAGTGGTTTGCATAGAACCAGTAGAACAGCCTCAGGAGATAAAGCAACTGATGAATACACTCAATCCAGTCAAGCATATGACAGGAAAGGCCTGGGAAAACACTGAAAGTACAAATTCTTACCGAGTCAAAGGAGTCACACCCAATCACCTTCCCAACAGTGAGGGGATTCATACCATGTCCTTGATCATTTTTTTTTTCCACATGAAAGAATAGACGTTTTCAAAGAGATTGGGACAAATATAGGTTACAAAAATGACCTTTCAGTACAAGGAAACGTAAAGCAACATATTAGATTAACCTATCTAGAAGACAGAAACTTGACATAACAAATTAGTCATTAGATTTTTCTCTTCACCGCTTTGTTTGTTATCTGTCATCTTCAGTCTCCAACGGTGTGCAAGAAAGAACCAGTCAAGTGTGTGATTCTGCGATTTGGCCATGTCACCTGTTCATAAAAACTTTGCACTTAATTTACCTCAGGGAATTATAAAATGAGAATTAACAATCATGTCATTTATCGATCCATGATCTACCGAGTGATTGCTGGTGAAACTTTTGAATTATGCATTTCTACCCTTAGTTGAGTTATAATTTCAAAAAAGAAAGTTTCTATATTTTAAAGCTAGCCGGTCAATTAACATGAGAACATTTGTCTGTAGAAGTACGCATTTCATACAGTTTCACGATGTATGATGAAATCTTGACATTACAACTGCTGGTATCTTGCCAGGGTCTACCAGGCATTCAGACCGGTTGTTCCCTTCAGAAGCCTGTTCTAAACTCACACTGACTCTGAGGGAAAGTTATGGTCTGAACACAAATTCAGACAATTTACCTCTTTGGATAGTCAGCTCAATACATTCAGATTATTGTTAATACGATTATCTTTATTGTTCTGTTTGTCATCAATGGATTATCTCATTAATGCAACCTTTCGCTGGAGCTGAGTGAAGAAATAGGGAATAGCTTTTTTTCTGATTCGATAAGGAAATTCAGTTAAAAAATTCTCCCAGATACTGTTTCTCAATGTTTCATTCCCTCTAAACAGCTCTTTAGTTTTGTATTTTTCATGGGCCCTTCTGTGTCTCAGTTATATGACTAACTCCACGAGAATATGGTGCACGGTCATAGTTGCCGCAGGAGGTGACTAAGGTGTTTAATTACCAAACACAGTTTCACGTCACTGTCTGGCAAGGACTGTGTGTGAACCTTGCTCTTTGAGTCTGTGTGTGATAAAGAGGAAAAGGGAGAGGGAGAGAGAAGGAGACAACATATGCGCTTCAGCTGAAGTCTTGATGGAGTTAACAGTATGGACCTCTATGCAGGCCTTGTTTATTTTCCTTTTATGAGCTGAAAATGCTTGTAAATGCTTAAACGTATATAGGCCTACACATAAAGGAGATTGACCTAATTTGTGTCATGTGACAAATTGGTGTACAGCATCCTGTTGGACACTAAGCACTTGGCACATTTGACCGTAGCTGATGTTGGCTGCGATGTGATCCAAGGCTGTATTCACTTAATATATGGGGTTTTTTCATTGTGATTACAATCATTGCAACCATTGCATAAAATTGAAACCATCTGCAAGAGTTTTGTCATTTCTTTTTTTGGGAATATTAATCCTGTCTTTCAAACTTTAAATTACAATGTTAAAATCTGAGCAGCTGCAGAATCAAAGGATTTGACAGCAAGAAAATACTTAACGCCAATTTCATGACACTTCAACCACTGATTTGCATTACATTTTAGGGCTCGTCAGATGTTCTTACGGCTCAGTTTCTTTAATTGGTCTCAAGGAGGGAATATCCCAGCTGTGTCCGAGATGCACCCTCGTGCTGATGAATAGGGAACAATGACATTACCTTTGTACTTTCAGCCTCTCTCTCACTCTTACTCTGTTTCCTTCACTGCAAACAATCACCTAAAAGCATAAAGCAAAATCATACAGTCATCATCTTCGTTTCATTTCCAGCTGCCACCTGGGTTCTAAGACTACTGGATGGCAGTTCTAAGCTCACTGGATGGCACTAGAGCTAAAAGGTTCTGCTGCGGTTCTCAACCCGTGAGGGGAAAAAAAAAAATTAGTTACATTTGTCTTAAGCCCTGTGGGTTTGACCTCTTTCCTTAGCTTAAGTCTCTGCTCTGGTGGCCCCAGGCAACTTTGGCCCTTGGGACAGACAGAGTTGGAGACAGGAGCCAGTACAGACGCGGACAAAGGTTTGTCCTCACGCCTTGTCAGCTTTCATCTCCTGAGACGGAGCGCATCTCTCTTTTCCTGGGAAAGACGTCATAGCCGGATTCCTCATTATCTGCTCTCCGGCCCATTCACTCTTCACGTTTGCTTGTTTTCCGATTCATTTCCTTACGGAGAATGTTCTTCTTGAAATGATTTTATTTGTCTCGGGCGCAGTTTGTATGATCTGTAAACCTGTTCTGCATGGGTCACAGTGCAAACACTGTACCATAGACAATACTAATTACATCCATAAACTCAGCCTCTTTTTTTTTTTTTTTAGCTCTGGTTCCCAGCCTCACAACTTTTCCTAAACAGTTTGCTTGTGTCTATCAAACACACTATGGCTTTTTTTTTTGGTTAAATTTTTAATATTGTTTGTTGTAATGTAGTCTTCCTCTGTCCCCACCACCGTCTCTTTTATTTTATTTTATTTTATTTATTTATTTTTTCATTTTGAAAAGATGTGAGGAAATGCCATGGGCTAACTGAGATCCTATAGACACATCTGCTCTGAAATCATGCCCACATTACTCCTTGCTAGCACACATGGCCCTACGCTCCTCCAACACACACACACTCACGCGCGCACACACACACACACACTCTCTAACCTCCCCTTCTCTTCAGGGTTATCTGTGCAGAGCTAGCTACCCTGTGCTAAAACACATTCCTCCCTTTCACTTTCCTGTTCTCTTGGACAAACTCTTTTCCGTTCCTCAAAGTCTTGTTCCTTTTGCCTTATTCTCATTCTCTCTCTCTCTCTCTTTCCCTCTCTCACATGGCTCCAGCTGGGTTTAAGGGAGAGTGTTTAGTATGCTGTTGGTGACTCAAGCCCTTTCCTGCTGCTCCATAGAAAGGGGACAAGAGTACTGAGTGCAGGGTGGGGGTAATAAGGCTGTTGCGGAACTATTTGAGCCTGGTTTCTAAGAGAACGTCTCTTGGAATGCCTACGATAAAATTGACCTTGCTCTTATACAACCACGATCGCCTGAACACCATGCCCCCATACTCCCAAACACACCATCTGTTTACCATGCCAGAGCCTTGGGCAGGCAGAGTGAAGTCTGAAATTTAGGGGAATTGCATCACTTAGTGTGGCGTGCAGCATTAGCCCCCCAAGTGTATGGACTGGGGTTAGTAGCCGTGGCTGAATGAATGAGACCCTTTAGAGGGATGGGGGGTTGGGTTGGATCTTAAAGAATGGGAGGGGTGGAGGGGTGAGAGGGCTTTTGGAAGCCATGGCTGAATGGGAAGGCCAAGGCCTGTTTTGTTCTCTGAAAGGTCGAAGGGCAGTGGGGGGGGGGGGGTGTTGGATACTGAAACAAAACAAAAATTTACAGGACTGCATGGAGGTACAACAGAGAGAGAGAGAGAGAGAGGAAGCCCCCTCCCCAGAGCAAGTAGCTGTATGGATGAATAACAAAGCTCACATAACCCTAAGCTGGGAAACAGACCACTCATTTGTATATTTCCCTTGTTGCTACAGTGTGACTGTAGATATGCTAATACATATTTTAGCCTTATTTGGTCATTTCTTGAAATAAAGGCTACATACTTAAGGTTTAAGAAGATATCGGATATCTTCAGAATTTCTTGGATCTTAACTGCTCAGATATTGGCAGTTGAGTGTCACTTCTTTTTGTTTGTTTGTTTGAAAACAGTTTGGGTGCCTATACTGATTTCACAATCGTTGTCACAATCTGCAGTAAAATAAAGTTATTATTTTATTCCCTGAACTTCATGTTTAATCCCCCCCCCCCCCCCCCCTCAGGCCCGTACGTTGTACACGAAGGCGAGTGTGAGTTTAAGGGTTTTGAACAGCAACCCTCCTGTCTTCCCCCTCCCCTCCTCCTCTCTGCTCCTCCTCTCTGCAGACCCCTGCGAGTCAGTGTGTGTCACAGCCAGGCCACTTGTTGCCCAACAGTCCACCTCTCTCACGACATATTAACCCTGACCACAATATTTTCCTCTTTCAGAACAACTTAAAGGAAATTGAAGTGGAAGAACAAAGAACGAGTGAATCTGAGCTGATCTTCTTACAGGAACATTTAAAGTAAAAATTGGTTGGGGGGGGGGGGGGGGGTGGGGACTAGAATGAGCAGAGGGAGATAGAATTTACCTTAAAATGTTACCACGCCCCAGTGGTTTTCTTACCCCTACGTAAAACGTTCACTTTTATGTTTTGGGGTTTTTTTTTGCTCTAGATAAAATATAATATAATAAAATATAATATAATATAATATAATATAATATAATATAATATAATGCTCGGTATTAGTTTTTCTTGTCTTTTACGGACTCGCCCGAAACAAATGCATTTTGCACACCTTGCATGCAAGCCCCCGTTTCCGATAAGGGTCTCCACTGCCTTAAGACGAGAATGGGATGTGATGTGAGTTTGGGAAAAGACTCCTCACCAGGGAGGATTTGATGGAGGGGTGTCGGGTTTTGTCAGTAAAAGACAATTAACAATAGCCTATGCCTGTTCTGCTTGAGTGAGTCTGATGTTATTCCATTGTCTTATTTTGGGGTCAGATCACGGACACCTGCTGGGAAAGAGAGTGCAACAGAAAAAAAAAAAAAAATTATGGTGGCCCGCTCCAATTTTGTTATGGGGAAGACCGTTGATTTTGATTGGCCGTGAGCTTCACGGGTGTCTAACTTTAGCAGTGTCCCTGTCAGTGTCAGTTTACTTAATCTGAGCGGTGTGTCTGGAATGATGTGAAGTATATTAATTTGATTGGTCATCAGGGGAGGAGGTAGGAGGCTCAGATGAATCACTGAGACTGTTTTGGGTTGTAACTCTGTGCTACTTTGAGCTAAGATATGTGTTACTCTGGCTTCCTTGACTGAAACGCTTAAGAAATTAAAAAAAAAAAAAAAAAACTCTGTTACCCTGTGAGGAGAGGCACAATGAGCGTGCATGCATGTATGTATTAGCCTGTGACCTGCTTTGTTTTTGACACCTACATACATTTGAAGGACTGACCCTTTTGTCTCCTCCCGACCCCCTTTTTGTACCAGGTTGAGGGTGATTCCCTTTTTTAGTTAATGGGGAAATAAGGACACATGCAAACGTACAAAAATACATCTGCTGTTGCAACATTAACCTTTTGTCTACACTTGAGCATTTAAGCTTGTTTGAAATGTCGTTCTTACCCATCCAGTGCAAATTTACACACACACACACACACACACACACACACTCTCGCACCCGACTACACAGTCTCTTTTGAGGCCAGAGTTCACTCTGTAGCTATAGCGATGCTACCCACATGATGTTACCGGCCCTGACAGTCACGCTCTGCTATATTAAGCCTTACTCCTCCGTATCAGCAGAATTCTGTTGAGTCCAACCGACATCTGACTGACTTTCATCCATAACCACAGAATTAGGGTTGCTATGGTGACACGCATGCACATATACTCCTCGGCTAACATTCGATTCCACAGCTCTTGTAATCTGCATGGTACGGATGAGTGTGACTGACTGCAACTCGATAAACATACACTGCTGATGCAAGTTATGAGGGTAGTTAGGTAACAGTTTTTGCAGAGCCGAAGACCCATCGTGTTGTTTTCCCTTCATAGCTTCGTTTTGGCCATATTGCGTGCGTCGAATGTGCCCTGTCGTCACTCCATTTTGATTTTGGAACCATTTCTGATACCGTTACTGACGATTTCCCCTCCTCCCTGTGAGTCAGGACTGCACTGAGGGTTGAGTCTCAAATGTGGAAATCATCCATAGACGGCTGAACTAAGGACAACTTTCTCACTGCCAAGGAGCCCTCCCCTAAAAAAAACACACACCATCCCTATTCACACACGTTCCCAGAGAAGACAAATTCTCCTCATACCAGAGAATTCCATTCAGACACCCTTATGGACGGTCTCCCTTAGTTCCATGGGAGCATTCTCGGGCCAGCGTGTTTAAACTGACAAACATTTTGCTCTACGAAGGTCCTATATGGCGTGACCATGTTCACTGAGATATTTACTCTGCTCCAATCACCCTTCCCATTTCCATTTTATGGGCTTTGAACAGTTGTTCAACTACCACAATGATGGTAATTTGTGGTTTATGTTATGCAGCTCTGCTCATTTGTAGATCAAATGTAACCATTTAAATACATTTGACTTCATTACATTCTGCTTTATAAGCCAGCACACGCTGCATAAGTGCAAATGAGAGAGAGTACAAGTATATAAGTACACAGAGAAAGAGAGAGAGAAAGAGACCAAAGGCAGGGAGGGGATGTGGTTGATGTAGCCCACTCTTTAGCATGTAGCCTTGTTTGGCTCCTAGACCTTTCTCAGAAATCAGATTAGCCACGCCCCTTCAGCCCCATCAGCGTCAAGATAAAGCCTGTCACAGACTAATAAATGACTCTTCGGCCCAGTCTCCCAACACGCTGGATTAGTTCTGGCATGGCTAGGGTCACTCCACTTTCAGTTCTTTCAACAAATGACAAATCAGTGTGCTTTATGCTATAGGATTAACATTTTAAAAAACCTGTTGATTTATCTTGTTGTTGTTTTTTTGTTGTTTTTTTTCTTTGACATTCTGATTTATGTAAATAAGCAAACAAGGACTCCGTTGTTGTTAATTAATGATGTATGAGTGTATCAGGTGGGTTTGGGAGGAAACCACTCAGTCATCGTTCTCTGCTACCTTCGTGGTTTCTCTGCTCATCCTCGCCAGTTCAGCTACAATGATATGAGCTTCCTTCTTCCATGTAACGCACGTAACGACGACTCCCTTTCCATAGCTGCTGGAACCTCGGGTGGAAGTAGATAACTGACTCTGTTCATGAAAAGCAGGCACCATTATGTTCTTTGGGGGGGGGTTGTTTGTTTTTCTGTTCTCATTTTTACACAATTCTGTTTACTCTGGTTTTCGGTAATTTAGTTCTGTTGAAGTGCCTGTGGTCACATTCTCTTTGAGGTTTACCTGTAAGCATTTGTTTCAGTTAGGCATTTCCTCTTTTTGCCCGTGGGCGACCTTCACCTAAGGTGTCATGGCAGGGCCTTAGATCCGTAACTTTCATTTGGAGCGTAGGAAAAAAAAAAGGTCTTTCCACCATATCTTTACTTAATTTAATTTGTATGTGAGCACACCGTGATTACTGGGAAAAGCCTATTGTGTTTATGTAGATGTCTTTAGAGAGAGATGAAATGAAAAACACGGCTGAAATTAAATGGCCTCTGTTCTCCTTTTTTGTGTCAAGTGTCGGGACCCCACTGGGTTCGGAAATGCGCCATGTTTGTGCGAGCAATGAGTCTGACAGACATGAGTGGTAAGTTGTCAGCTTCTTTTTTTTTTCTTTTTTCTTTTTTTTTTTTTTTTTTTTTAATGCTGAGATTTTATGCTCTGTGTTGACTTGGTTGGGATCAATACTCTTTCAGTTTCATGTATTCAGCGACTGAACTGGAAGTTGAACAATAGAACACATTGCATTAAACCGGTTCAATTTCCAGGTCAGTTTTTAAATCAGTTAGATTGACCCCAGCCTTGTTTGTTTCTGTGTCAGTGTGCATGTAGTTTATGCTTGACTATGAAAGAAGACTACGTCGTGTGATGTCACATTTCATAAGCATGTTAGTTAGTACTGTGAATGTCTACACACGCATGCCCGTGTTACTGTTCTGCCAGTGACGTTCATTTCTTTCGGGAGTGGTATCTTTGTAGTGATGAATAATTTTTCACGGCGAGATACATCTGGAAATACAGCGGGGGCTATATTGTTTTTTGGGGGGAAAAACGAAAAAAAGGTGGGAGGTTTTTGTTCGTAGACTATGCTGAGACAACACTTTTAGAAATGCTAACCGCTGTGGATGCAGAGGGAAACGGAGCAGAGCAGAATGGGGCAGGCAGGATAGAAAGCATGTGGAGTGGCTTGGTCAGAACACAAGCATCTGAAGTATTTGGGTGAGTTTAATCTGCAGATGTCTACTCAAACCAGGCTTTTTTTTTTCTCGCACTATTTGATGACTTGCGGGTCCATTTGATTTGGCAACCCACACAGTGCCCTTTTCGTTACTGTACGACCCAAATTATACGCACACCATCACAGTGTTTAGTTTAAATGTCGTAAAAAGAAAAAAGAACAGTTCAATTTGAGTTTTCAAACCAAGGGAAACTCCCTTCTGGTTTTGATGTTGTGGAATAACTTGTATCTCATCAGATTTTGATTTTGACTTTTTTTTTTTTTTTTTTGGACAAATTGACCAGATCAAAGAGGCTTGTGGTCACATGACTAACCCCACCTCATTCTTTGGAGAACAGCTGAAGAGTCTGGTACCTGGCATTAGCCCAGGGTTTAGATCAGTCTTCACTTTATCAAATATTCAGCAGGTGTGTGTGTGTCTGTGTGTGTGTCTAAGTGTGTTTGTGGTTTATACACTCAGCTTTTTTTTTTTTTTTTAGGTAATAGTTTGGTATACTCACATACATCAGAGCTTGAGTTAGACAGACAGGGAGTGTAAGGGTTGCCCAAGTTTGCATGGAGGGAGATCTTGAGACAAAGTGCAGGGGAGGTGTTTGTGAGCACATGGGTGTGTGTTTAGATGTGTGTGTGTGTGTGTGTGTGTGTGTGTGTGTGTGTGTGTGTTGGGTCCTGTTACCTGTGCTGCCGGTGATCTGAGAGGTGCCGTTGAAGGTGGCCGTTGGCGGTGTCTGTCTGTGGCGGAGCTTGAGTAGAGATGTCAGAGAGAGGTAACGACAGATACGGTCAGGGCTGAACGACACATGGGCTCCAGCCACATCTCATCTGACCTTGAGCTCCACAACCATCACAGTACCAACATCGTCAGAGGAGAGACATGTTCAGGAAGAGGAAGATGCCAAAGGTATACCAGAGAGTCCTGCTCATATATCGATCGAGGACTTCAGAAATGCATTGAGATGAGATGAACCATTAAGTCTCACAGACCTTTGGTCAGAGACAGCAGTTAATAATGTGGAATGGAATTGGGCTATTTTTGAATAGATGGATGGTGTTCCTGGATGCTGGATACATTAGTGGCTGATACGTTATAGGGTGGTTAATGCGTGTGGTGCAGACACGCTTACAGATCCCTTTTGTCCTGTACCAGCTGTCGGAGAAACCCGATCCAGACATGGAGTATAGGCGTATGGTTACCAGAGGAGAGGCGACCTCGGTGTACGGCAGCGTTCTCGTCCCTGCCCTACCACAGAACCCCTCACACGCTGCAGCCGCGGCTACTGAGTAGCTGATATATTGAAGTAGCTGCAACCGACGGTAAAATCGATTAGTGCGTATTGAATTAGGGGCTTGTCAACTGCGGATGTGTTTTACCGCGATAGCGGAGAGCCTGAAGAACCAACACGGCATAAATACGCGTCAGGGCAACGGTAAAACAAGTCCGCAGCGCTCTATAGGCATTTTAAAGGTTTTTTTTTTTTTTTTTCTTTTTCAGATATAGTGCGTGTCCCTTATTAATCTCAGGTAGGCCCAGCTGCTGAAGTTTCCATAAAGCAGTGACCAAGTGCAGGGCTCATTCAAGCGTGCTGCACTGTTTGCAGTAAATTTTGCTACACCATGTTGGCAAGGTGTGTGTTTGCATAACATCATTGTCTGGCCCTGTACGGTCCACAGTGGCAATGGAGAGGCTGGTCAAAAAGCATACAGCTGGGCTTTGTGTAACTGCCACACACGACAGGACGTCCGTGCTCACTGGATCGTGAGCATCAAAATGTAAATGAATCGTTGTGTTTTGTTTTGTTTTGTCTTTTTTAATTGAAGGCTGTTTTGGGCAAGATAGCATTGTGTCATTTCATTTGGCTGTATACGGTTAATCGTATTTACTCTTCTACTGTATCAAGCCACAAGAGAGATGAGGACAAAAAACATGCACTTCAGAGTGTTTGCCTCTTCCAAAACCAAGACCTAATTTTGGTCTGAGTCAGATATGACCTGAGACATTTTCCTTTCACCATTACTGTGGGAAGTTTACCAGGAAATAGCTCCTGTCTGACTGGTCTCTATCTCTGCTTTTTCCCTCATGGATAATCAGGAAAGGATCAACATCCACAAAAAGTGGATAACTGCCCTTTTTTTTTTTTTTTTTTCTCCAAATCTCATTGACCAGGAATGGTACTGACCTAGTAGGCCTCTGATTCCCTGTCCCTGAATGGCCCCGTGTGTTTCACTCTGTCTGTGTGTGTTTGGCTGTGTGTGTGTTTGGCTGTGTGTCTTAAACTGTGTGTATGTGGTTGACTGTGTGTGGTTGATTGTGTGTATGTGTTTGACTGTGTGTGGTTAACTGTGTGTGTTTGACTATGTGCATGTGCGAATAAGGACATGAATACGACCTGTGTATCTGTCATTTGCTAAACATTTGATGTAGTTTGACATTTAATAGACTTTGGGGTAGACACTCGGTAAAAGCACCAAGGTGTGTTATCCAACTGTTGTCTCAGCTGTTGTCTCCTCCCTGTTAATCTAACTAGGAGAGCGTCTGTTTGTCAAACTGTAGAGGTAGTGTCCACAAATGAGATACAGGGCAGAGTATGGGTATGGCATTACTTTGTGTGTGTGTGTGTGTGTGTGTGTGTGTGTGTGTCTGCCTGTCTTTGACAGTGGATGGGGGCAGGGCTGGGAGGAGAATAAGGGAAAAACAAACAGACAAACAATTTAGACTTTCGTGGCTGAAGCTAGGAACATTTGTGTGTCCGAATGGGCGTGAACAGGGAGGTGTTTTGTGTGCTAAACCTTGCGGCACAAGTCAGATAGTAAAATATGGATGGGTTTTTGGTTTTTTTTTTTTAGCTGTGGTCTTTGCTTCTATTTTGTGATAGCTGCAGCAGTGCTTAATAGTGAGCGGTTTCAAAGCACATAGACTTGCCTTTTTTATACGCTTATACATTTTGGCTTGAGTATAATGCAGAGCAGAGGCTGGTGTTCCAGTTCAGCTCAGAATGTGGGTTTTTGTGTTTTGAGGCTTGTAGAATGTGTGGGGGTGGGGTTCTAGAGGTCTTAGTATAGCCTCAAAGATAATGGTTTTCCAAGAAAAAAAAAATGCAAGCCCCATTTTTTTTTTTTCATTGGATAAAATGGTTGTATATATTTGATGTTCCCTTCAAAATGAGTCTGCCTTATCCTTGTTGACCATTTCTGAAGGTCTTCCTTTGCCCAGGGCAGCACAGCTGGCCTTGTCGGTAAGTGTCAGTAAAGTCCTATAAGGCTTCCTTTTTTTCGTGGCCTGCCATTTGCTCAGAACCTAATCACTCAAAAATATGTGTTAAATGATTGGCTTAGGCTAACTTTTCAGCAGAGCTGGGCTCCCTTCATTTGGCTGCATTGAGAGAGTATTTTCATGAGAAGGAAGAAGCTGAAGATCCAATATGAAAAGCAGCAGGTGAAACAAACCACGCTCGCCTTTCTGTCTCTCTTCCGTCGATACGGCGACGCGACTCTTTTAAGGGGCGAAGACGGAAGCGTTGCAGAGATATTCATCCGCATCCCGGGGGCGTGAAAGCACCGGGGGGGGATTCAGTGGTTCAACAAAGGAGTGTGTTTTCAGTGAAACTGTCAGCCATGGGGGTGAAACTTGACCATGACAGAAGCTATGACACAATGAGCTGTGTGTTATTAGCTCAAACATGAAACTTCTCAGTGTGGACCGTCATAGCACCCCTGCTCCTGCTGTGTATAGACATACAACTATGATTCATTTATTTTACAGACAAATAAGGCCCGTTCCTCAAACTCAAACAACCCCCCCCCCCCCCCCGCCAAAAAAAAAAACCAAAAAAAACAATTCCTTCTAATTCCATCAGATATCCCAGCTGCTAAAAATGTAAATCTACTTTTTAATAAATGCTTTTCTCTCAAATCGAACTGTAATTCCTTTAATCAACAGTTTAAAAGTGCTTGCTTTAACGAACGCCATCGCCTTTGCTTCATGTCAGTTAAATCTGATTTTCCGCTTGCTATGTAAACTGACATGAAGCATCTAAATCAATTCTGAACTATGATCTGCTCAGAGAACAGGAACTAATAAGTGCCTGTATGTATTGTGGTACTAATGAGGTGGGATAGTTCATTGTCGTTATGCTGGATGCAGCCATGTTATACATCCTGTTTTAGACTTCACATATTTGACCAGAGGAACAGTTTGACTTGCCATTTGGTGACTGTAGTAATCCCCAATGATGTGGCATGCAATTTACTACTTGTATTGTACTAAGACTATTGACCTCACTGTATTCTGTAATCTCTCTCGTTCTTTCTTTCTGTCTCTTTCTCTCTCTCTCTCTCTCTCTCTCTCTCTCTCTCTCTCTCTCTCTCTCTCTCTCTCTCCCCCTCTGTCTCTGTCTCTCTCTCCGTTTTCTCTCTCTCTCCCTCTTCCCCTCTTCAATCTCACCTCAGGCTCGGAGCACCGATAATCTGGACGGATCCGGGGAGCCCGCTACCCGCTCAGTGGGCACCACTGCCAACTTGAAGGGGAAGATGAGCAAGAGGTGAGAAACGTTACGTGCATGTACGGATTGGATTTTTGAAGGCATTTGATATAAATGGGTCAAGACTTAGCAGAGCTTCTAGGGAGAGCTGTTACCATGGTGACGTGTGATGGACGTACTACAGGTGTTTTTTTTTTTTTTCCTTTTCTTCTGTATTTGCATTATCTCCTATGATGACAGAGGGGAAGCTAGTCAAATTATTAGACTCAGTCACATGCATAAGAGGTTAAACTTCAGTTGACCCTGCCACTCTGAAAGGAGATTTTCTTTACTTGAAATGCTGACTTTTTTTTTTTTTTTTTTTTTTCTGCAAGCAGTCATTCCTTTGCAGGCTAATAGAGTGCACTTGATGTCTTGTGGTACAACACACACACACACATTTACCTTCTAAAGCCACAGCGTACTCTTGACAAACACACAAATCTAAAAGGAGAAGCAGTTCAGTTTCACTTCTTTTATCTAAATGATTACCGATGAGATGAACAGTTTCGTACCGATGTTAAATAGAGTCACTGAAGGCCACTCTCGTTTTAAAATGAAACCTCCACGCTAAGCAGAGTGCAGGGTTTGACACGGTGGTAACATGCAAATCTTCCAACCTGTCCTTCCCTCCACATATCCTATTACATTCTGATGTTGCCACCATCTGATAAAAGCGATTGGACGAAACGAAATTAAAAAGAAACCATGTGTGGTGTGTGTGTGTGTGTGGTGTGTGTGTGTGTGTGTGTGTGTGTCTGGGTTGTTTCTCCCCCCCCTATTTTCTTCGGTATCCATGTTTGGGTTTTAATTTTAAATATCTAACAATGCCATTGTTCTGACACCTCTTTGAGTTTGGCCTTGTCACCGGTGGCCGAGCCTGACTGCGTCTGTGTGCTTTGCTTTGGGTTTCAGGCTATCTGTTGTGAAAGGCCACTTCCCCAAACTTGTTGACTGTGCCCACTTCCACTATGAGACTGTTGACTTTGGTTCCATTGAGGTAAGTTTGGATCCTGTCAAAACATTATCGTGAACAGGGATTTGAATATTCCTGATAACAACAACATAGGCAAATCCACCGCCGTCAGACACATCGCCCGATGCTGAGTGTTCGTTTTAGTTTCCATTTAGTGTTTTGCTTAGACTTTTACTTTGCCTAAATGTATTTGTGTCATCAGTGTGTCAGCATTCATTACAAGTCTAACCAAATACATTTAGTTTACTACTACTACTTAGTAATAATTGTACAGTCTTTATTCATATCATAAAATATCCACATTACTATAAAATAATTGAATAGTAATAAAAGCTAATGTCTATATTAAAGAAAAATCGAATATTTCCTCAAAACCCATCATAGTTCCTATAGGGCGTTGTCTGGTACTGAACGTTATGTGGGTGTAGATATAATAAGAGCAGAGTGCATCACACAAAGCTGATTAGAAAAGATATAAATACTATAATACATGAGTACTGTAGGCCAGGGATCATCAGAAATGTAAATGTAAATTAAAATCTGTGTTGAAAACCCTGAGTGTAACAGTAAGAGCCGCTTGCTGTGGGCTGTAGGCCACAGGCCCTTTTTCTGGAACAGTTAGGCCACAGCTTTGTGCCAGTTCCTGCTCAGAATTCACCACTGTTATAATCTTATGCCCTTCCAAAGCATTGTGCGTGTGTGTGCGCGTGTGTCTACTACACTCCCAGATTGGGGTGGGGGGGGGAAGGGTGAAAACGAGATGCTTAGTGTAATGTAATCAGCAACAAACACCTTAAAATCTTTTTAAGGTGTCGTTTTACAAATTGCTTACTGATGTAAAAAATGTTTGTGTGTAGTGAAGTTCTGCATGTCAAAAAAGCATATATAGTGACCCCACAGTAGTGACCATTCTGCTCTTAGAGAGTGTGTGTGTGTGTGTGTGTGTGTGTGTGTGTGTGTGTGTGTGTGTGTGTGTGTGTGTGTGCCTGTCAGCATGCGTCAGGGCTCCAGGCTGGATGTGTAGGGGGTTGGGGAGAGAAGCAGATAGCTGAGTGGAGTAGGAACCTCTCTAGGGCTGAGTCTGCCACAGTATTTCTGCCTGACCTTCACTGACACACACACACACACACACACACACACAGTCACAAACAAAACACACACACAAATGTAAACACACACACACACACTCACAAACAAAACACACACACACAAATGTAAACAAACAAACACACACGCAAACACAAACACAAACAAACACGCACACACACACAAATGCAAACACACACACACACACATTCACTTAGATTGTTAGTCAGTGCGCACTGGAGGGTAAGAGCAGAAGTGCTCCATATTCCTCTTTCTTTCTCTTTCGTTCCTTTGAACGTGTATACATACTTACAGACAGATTTCCTCATTCACGTTATAGTAATATGTACAAACACACATATACTCACATATGCACACACTCACCGAGACATTCATATCTGTCTCTCTGGCCAGTTCTAACGGTGTAATCCAGTTTTTAATGGAGGATCTGCTTCATTTGAGTGGAGTGTTAAGTCTTCCTGAGGACATGTTAATCTCTCATGTCTAGTGATGAGCAGACAGTGCTTTAAGGTTCTGTAGGGAGTGTATGCGTTGTGTTTTTTTGTGTGTGTGTGTGTGTTCTTCATTCTGGCTGGTTGTAATGATGATGTTGTGTATTTATTTCTGCGCTGAAACACCTGGAGCGTCAGAACCTGATGCATGATGGGAGTTTCTTTCATTAGCGTTCAAACCTCCTGAAGAAAAGGAGAAAACTATAAAAGGCCTTTCTATCTTTTCTCTGGGTGCTCTGTGAAGCAGAAAGCAAACATTTGCCAAATACTCTCCATCTTTTTCCCCCCTTGCCTTTCTTCTTATGTCTTTTCCTGACTCTTCTGTTGTCCTTTCAAGTCATCTCTCTCTGTCTCTCTCTCTCTCTCTCTCTCTCTCTCTCTCTCTCTCTCTCTCTCTCTCGCTCTCTCACTCTCTCCCTCTCTCCCTCTTTCTTTTGCTCTCTTTCCCCTTCTCTCTCTGTTTCTCTCCCTTCTTCTAATATATTTCCTTTCCTTTACTCTCCTATCCTCTTTGCCCAAGACTTCTCTGATGTGTCTGCCCAGACAAACGCACTTGTGTCTGTACCACTGTCTGTTGCACTTCAGATTAAAATGCTTCCTTTTTAATCCTCTATGAGCCTGGCAGCCCCCCTGTAGTGCCCTGTTCTCCCTCCCCAAACTAAAACAGCAAAATTAAGTAAATGCATGACTGTTCTCCTTTTGTGTGCTGTTTGTGTGGCCTGCGGCAGGACGGCTGGCTCTCAAGCAGCTAAAGCCCAGGGAATGTCTGGTTTGAATATCTTTTCTTGAGTGGTTGCATCAGGCCCCTGCCAACTGAATTCCCATACTTATTAGTGTTGTTTTGTGTTTAATTCGGTAGAATTTATGTTTTTGTTTAACAAATAACAATCTAACCCTCACCGAACGTGAAAATGAAGAATGAACACAGTGACATCTCCACCAATTTTAAATTGAAGTTCAGTGCCCAGTGTTCTTTCGAGAGGAACTTAAACAGGTGAATGAGGATGTGAAAAAGGTGCAATACATGTGATTGCTTTTAAGGTTGTTCCCAATTTCCCGAAAATGACTGTTTGATTTTCTGAGTGACTGTACACAAGGTTGCAAGAAGGTTGCATTCGATGCTTTGTTAAATGTGTTGGAAACCACCTGTTGTGTTTCAGCTAATTTGTGTGTGTTTGTATGTGTGTTTGTGTGTGTGTGTGTTTGTTGGTCCTCAGCTGCAATTTGCAAATGAACAGAGTGATGCCAGCTGGAGTTCAGGCAGTGCCAAAGACCTGGTCTTCCTGGTGCAGGTTTCCTGCCAGGTGAGTGTTCACATTCCCATATCAGGATTATTTATAACCCACCTCCTCCTGTCCACACCTCACATAAATACCAGTACCTCAGAATGTGTTGGAAAAACACCCACCTATACCCCTGTCTCCGTACAACACTAAAATCAGCAGTAAAAAATAAATATAAAAGCTAAGATTTGTGTTTAGGGGTTTTTTTTTTCTAAGTTTGTTTTTTCTATTTTCTTTTTTTTTCCCTCCATCTAGTCATTGTTTGTATTTTTCAATGCCGCTCTCTCTCTGTTCTCTCACTGTTTCTCTCGCTCCCTGTTTCTCCGCCCCTCCCTTCTTTTTGGTGCCTCTTCTTCTCTCTCTCTCCCTCCCTCTCTCCCTTTCCCCCCTTTCTTACCTCCCTTCTCTCTCTCTCTCTCTCTCTCGTGTATGTAGGGTAAGACGTGGATGGTGCGACGCTCGTACGAGGAGTTCAGGACGCTGGATGCTCACCTGCATCAGTGCATCTATGACCGTCGCTACTCCCAGCTTCTGCCTCTGCCCACGCTCAGCGAGATCGGAGAACGCCTGGAGGTGAGCCAGAGATCAAACTCGGTCGAGTTTAGTTAGTCGGGTGGTCCTTACTTTTACATTTTTAAACCTGTGAATGGTGTTAAATGCTAACAGTTTTAGCAATGCTAGATTGAGGTCAGTGTCCAGTTACATAGGCTGACAGTCAAACCCTGGGGTATTAGACGTGCAGTAACTTTCAGAGTCTCAGCAGTTAGTAATTGATCTCATTGACTCAGAGTGGACAGTGTATTGTTATGAATAGATTTCCTTGTGCTTCACTGAGTGTCTTTAATTACTGGAATAATTCAGAGCAATCTTTTGATCTAATCGTGCCAAATTGAGTTGACCAATAGCATAGACTCTCACTTTGTATTTCTCTCTCTCTCCTCTCCCTCTCACTCTCACTCTCACTCTCTATCTCTGTGTCCCTCTCTATTTTAGATATTCACCCCACTGTTATCTGAGTACCTGAGTCGTCTCTCCATGATTGTGGACAACAAGCTTAACTGTGGGCCTGTGCTCACATGGATGGAGGTGAGAGGCGCAAAGAACCCACAGATGGAGTCGAAAAGGGAACGAGCAAACTCTTTGATTTTGCTGATGGGTACTCTGCTGGGTTTTCATTCCCTTACACCACGAGCACCGAGTCATGGAAACGTTTCTTACTGTTCCCCACAGATTGACAACCGTGGAAACAGGTTTCTCTTGAAGGAAGAAGCCTCTTTAAACGTTCCTGCCATTGCCGCTGCTCACGTCATCAAACGTTACACGGCCCAAGCCAGCGACGAGATCTCCATCGAGGTACAGTTCAGCCGTTGCCCAGCTAAGCTCTGTTTGAGAAGTCCTCTACAAATCCATTTAACATAACAAAAGACACTCTGTACAGCCCATATAAGACTTTTTTTTTTTTTTAACGCTGCGTGTTTGTCTAGAGTAAAGAAAAAAAAATCAGGGTAGCAGGAGACAAACTGTGAGAACTTGTCCATCTAGTGAGGCCGACTCACATTATTTTCCCCCACAGTGAAATGACGTTTTGTAGAGAGTCGGTCACGTCAGGGCTCTGTCCTGCCTCCGTTTTCTCTCTCTCTTTTTCTCTACTTTCCTACACCTTGCCTGCTTCTTCTGCTGTGCTGTCACCCTCCTCCTCCTCCTCATCATCATCATCCCTCTTCAGTGGGTCTATTCCTGTCCCTCCGTCCCCCTCCCTGCTCTCCTGCTCTACATAGCCAATCTCTTTCTGGGCCATAGAACAGGGTGACCTAAACACCAATAGCACATTTTGGTCCCATCTCTCTCTCTCTCTCTCTCTCTACCATCTCCATATATATATATATATGTAATCTCCTGGCTGGTCTTTCACTTAATTTGATTCATTTGTGTCACATATCGAAGTTGTGAAACTTGAATTAGGTGAAGCAGACCTTGCTGAGGTCATGTTTTAGAACAGTTCTTGATTGTTATGTCTGGATTTTGTATTGTTTTATAATGTGTTTGGTGTAGTGGCCATGGAACCGTTAGGTGTTGACACAGTGCTCGTAGTTACTGCCCCTCTGCTCTGATGAATACGTTATGCAACAGTGTGGTTCAGGTCTGAAGTGCAGTAGGGAAGCATTTCTTCACAGATCACAGGATGTATCGTCCTTCCTCTTCATTTTATAAACACGTAACACCTGTGTGTGTGTGTGTGTGTGTGTGTATAAATGTGTGTAAATGTGTGTAAATGTGTGTGCTGTGTGTTTCTACAGGTAGGCGACATTTTGTCTGTGATTGATATGCCACCCAAGGAAGACACGACCTGGTGGAGAGGAAAACATGGTTTTCAGGTGCCTGTCTTCCCCTTTCCTCTCCTCCAAATCCTCCCCCTCTCTCTCTCTCTCTCTCTTAGATACATAACATATCTGCCTCACATTGGTGATTGAAGTGTGAATTTGAGCTCAGAGGCATCATTCCCAGACTCACTCTGTCTGTTTCTGATGCTCAGGTTGGCTTCTTTCCCAGTGAGTGTGTGGAGCTCATCAACGAGAAGCTGCCGCAGTCAGTCAGCGCTCCTGCCGCTAAGCTAGGTACCAGACCAAATCTATTTCGTATTAACGCCACAATATTCTCCTCAAGATGTTTGTGCCAGCCAGTGAAATGAAAGTAAACTCATTATGAACCTTTTTTTTTTTGCTGTGTTCTAGAGGGTGATCCAGCCAGCACTAAACCTGGTATTGCCAATGCACCTGGACCCCCTTCTCCTACATCAGGTAAGAAAGAGTCAAATAACAGATCTGTCATTTGGAATTTACCTAGAGGGGCTCTCTCTCTCTCATGTTGTGCGTTATGACGGGTTTCTGTTTCCAGCTCTTAGATATTTTTCGTTTGGTTTGGAGCTTTATTGGTCTCAGGCTCAGAGTACTGTTGCACATTTTTCTCTCGCGTTGTCATGTAACATTTGAAGATTTGCTTTTAAAGATAAATGTAGTGTGTAGCTTGACATTCAGAGTAGAGACTATTTTGTCTAATTCTGACAAACACAGTAAATATATATATATATATATATATATATATATATATATATATATTTATGTATTTCGAAATGCTAGGTTGTTCATTTTTGTTTCAGTCTGGAATCCACTGCACCTGTCTTACAGTAATGATGTTTCTTATGCTTTTCAGTGCAGCACTGCGATGGATATTATTATTATTATTATAATTTTTTTCAGTACCATCAGTTCCTTATCTTTGCAGCTAGCTCCTGAGATGTTGAGTCATACACTGTGTCGTGCTATTGTGTCTCTTTCTCTGTATATTTCTCTCAGTTCCTCAGCCTTGGTTCCTAAGACTTACTGGTAACAGCAACAACTTACTGCTGAATCACCTTCCTTCATTATTCTCTTTGTTTTCTAATACGAAGCCCTTCCATCCAGCCCCTCTCTAACGCCCTGTTCTGTTTCCTTAAGCCACGTAGGGTCTTTGACCTGGATTACAAGCATTTATACAACAGCCAGAGCGCACAAATAAGTTGGGGTGGGGGGAGTGTGGGATGGGAGTGTAGGTAGGGCTGATGGAGGAAAGTAGATGGGGCTGGGGGGGGGGGGGGGGGGGGGGGGGTTGGAGCACGTGGGGGTTGGGAGGCAGCAGAAATTTGAGAGAAATAAATCACGGTGAAATGTTATGATGCCTCTCTGTCCTCATGCCGTAAATCACCTGCAGCTCGTTGTATAAATGAGATACTCGCCCGTCGTCTCTGGACAGAGACAATTTATTTGTTCATGCCGTTCCTGTTTGTGTGTGTGTGTGTGTGTGTGTGTGTGAGTGTGTGTGTGTGTGTATGTGTGTCTCAGCTCCAAGCACAACCCCCCCCCCCCCAAGTCCAATGCTAATCTCTCTAACTGCCCACTAGTCAATGGCTTATTCCTTTAATGACGTTAATTAGGACTCACACATGAAAAGAACATGCCGACGTCTGTCCAAACTCTGACCTCCACAGGCCTCTGTGATGACCATTAATGCTATCTGTCTGCCTGTTCATCTAAAGATGTGATGTGAATTGTGTGCTTAATCTGAAGGCGAGTTAACTCGCAGCTCTGAATTGGTTGTTTCCCGCTTAAGATGCGCTGAATCAAATTTTAGCAGCTTCAGCTGAAGTTATAAATACAAGCGCAGTAACCTGCACAGACACGCACAAGCACATACACATGAGGTCACGTTTCACTCTTAAATGTCATTTTTTTCACAGTCACTGTGATGTGTGACTTAAATCGTGTCTCCTTAAGTCTCAGTATATTCTATTACTGCTCAAACTTTAGGCACATCACACATTGATTTCATAGAGTCTATCTGGGTATTCCCAGGTTTTACTAGCATTTTGTATCTTCTCCAACCAGTGCAGAGAACACTAGAAAGAAGCTTGAGGACAAGTACTTCTGTAATTTTGTTTTGAAATGACTGATCAGATCTTTGTTGCCCTCTCCTGGCAGTGTCTAAGAAACACGGCAAACTGATGGGTTTCCTGCGCACGTTCATGAAGTCCAGGCCCACGAAACAGAAGCTGAAACAGAGGGGCATTTTGAAAGAGCGAGTCTTTGGCTGCGACCTGGGCGAACATTTGCTTAACTCCGGACAAGACGGTATTCCAACATAACACCACTCTGTGACAGAAATTTTCAGTGGTTCTTTTGTGATGGTTCATAAATGTGACTTTTTGGGTCATGTCCCAGTTCATGTCCCTGTCCTAGTTCCTGTTTCTGTTCCCAGTCAGTTCTCTTGTTTTTGAGACATTAATGCTGTCTAATTTAGTTTTGAGATGAGTTCTTTGATCCACAAAGTTTTTAAGAGTTTTTGTACATTTGTTTTGAGTTGAGTTTCATTGGTCTGTTTTTGGTCCAGTTCCCCAGGTTTTAAAGAGCTGTGCAGAATTCATAGAGAAACATGGCATTGTGGACGGCATCTACAGGCATTCCGGGGTGTCCTCAAATATACAGAAACTCAGGTCTGTTTACGCCATGTTCTTAAAGTAAACATGTTACTACTGTTCACACAGTTGTTTTTATGGACTGTACTTGCTCATTATTTAAGATAAAACTTGGTTTATAATGAGTGTATAATGTCAATTTGATGATAAAAAAACAAAAAAAAACAACTATGATTAATGAAAGACTTTTCCGACCCTGATACCCTACCAGGCATGAGTTTGACAGTGAGAATATTCCGGACCTGACTAAAGACGTGTACATGCAGGACATTCACTGCGTGGGATCTCTGTGCAAGCTCTATTTCAGGGAGCTGCCTAATCCACTGCTCACCTACCAACTTTACGACAAATTTGCTGTGAGTGTTAGACATCTGAGCATTCCACAATGATTTTCTCTCAGGCTAATGGATTTTCACTGTTACTTGACCACCTCAGCAATTTCAGGATAGTGGGGCCAACACAACTCATTACAGCTGCGAAACCCATAGCCCTGCTTATTCTCGTTTCTCTCGCTCTCCAGGACTGTATGGGGGAGATGACGGAAGATGAGCGTATGGTGAAGGTTCATGATGTCATCCAACAGCTCCCGCCTCCCCATTACAGGTAAACTGTCTATAAAGATCCACAGCATAATGCATTCCAACCGAATGTTTTGTGATGTTTATGATGATGATGATGAGATGGGATTTACTCTTTCCATCAGGACTTTGGAGTACCTCATGAGGCACCTTGCCAGTCTGGCCACCCACAGTGTAGAGACAAACATGCACATCAAAAATTTGGCCATTGTTTGGGCTCCTAACCTGCTCAGGTATCTTTTTTTTAGTGATTTGCTGAACACGTGTCTTGCTTAAATTTTTGACTTCAGTATTATTATGTATTGTGTCCCTATACAGGGGATCTGGATTCCAGTTGTGATTATATGTACTGATGATGTATGGTGATGGAGTTTTATATGTCTGTTTTGTAGAATGTGCTAGAAATGTTTCCAGGGGCTGTTAAACAGACGCTGATGGTTTTATGTGTGGCAGGTCCATGGAAATAGAAGCAGTGGGGTTGAGTGGCGCTGATCCATTCAAAGAGGTACGAATCCAGTCAGTGGTCGTGGAGTTTCTACTCAGCAACGTGGAGCTGCTCTTCAGTGACTCCTTCACGTCTGTGGGTCGCTTCAACACAGGTACGCTTCTCAGGCTTCATCTTAGATGCACATCTCGCCAGTGTTTTAGGCTCATTGCTCTCTAACGTTACAGCAAGATTTCTTTTTTTTCTACTCGGGCTAGGTCCACAGTAAGCCGGGTAAATCTGAAAACGCAGATTTTATGTAAAAACGCTCTCCGTCCACACTGTCGTTTTCCTACCGTTTTCCAAAATGTTCTACGTCCACACCAAAACGCCGAAACGCTTACATGGAGCAGCACTGACCGCACGTCGTCGACGTACGTCGTCGTTTCTGAAGCGCTCCGTTTTCCCCGTCCGCATTACAACGGGAACCCGGCGTTTTCCCCATGTATGCGCCTCGGAGAGCGTTTTCGAAAAGTATCGTTTTCGGTGGCGGAAAACACCCTTTTAGTATGGACAGAGGGGCTAAGCGAAGAAATGATTATGCGTTTTCATGTTTACCCGGCTTAGCGTGGACGTAGCCGCGGCCACACTCTGGTTTTCCTGTTTTTTCATGACTCTCTTTCCCTGTTAATCTGGCAGTTTTGCATAATGAAGCAATAATAACCTTGAAGCAACTCTCCTAGAAAATTCATCATTTGTATTCCAAAGGCTTTTTTGTTGTTGTTGTTGTTGTTGTTGATTTTTTTTTTTCTTTTTAAATGGAGTCCTTTTAATTGACTGAGATCTCTTGATCTTCCCTTTGCTGAGCTCTTAACTTTCGCTTGTTAAGTATCAACTCAGCGTCCTCTCTCCATCAGTGTTTGAGTACCAGAGATATCTCCAACTCGAACAACCTAGAAGCCTTCTTTGCTGTTTCAGTTTAATATGCTTTCCTTGCCCTGAACATAAAGCTGTTGCTTTCATGGTCAATTACAGACCTTCTCTATAAGTTGCGTAAGTAATGAATTATTTATTGTTTGTAGCTCCCTCTAAAATGCACTGGCTTTAATCTTCCTTTACTACTATTGCAACAGTATAACCTTATCACATGGCATTTCAAATTTTCAATTCAGTTTAAAAATAATCATACAAATATTGATGGTAAACCGTTACTTAAAACTGACGTAGCATATATTTTCGCCAATGGAGTTGTGTGTCATTTATGATAAATATGTTATCTGCCAAGAATGCCACACTCATGTTGTCTGTGGTGTTTTGAGTAGACACACCAGGACAAATAAAACTAAGCAGTAGAAAGGTTCATCTCAGTGTCCTTTCCTGCACTCATGGCCAAATTCACAGTGGTGTTAGTCTGAGTGACTCAGAACAAGCTGTGTGTTTCCATAGCAACGGGAGGGGCAGCACGTAAGATCCCTAAGCAGCCCCGGAGAACACGTCTGGTTAGTCTTCAGCAGGCGCGGGCTGAATCCCTCGATGCCCCAGGGCCCATTATTGTCCCCTCCTCACAGGATGTCAAACCCGAGAGGTGGCGATACTCCATGATATGAAGGCCTGGGCCTGGGGCACGGCTGTTTCCATGGATACTGCTTAAATACTCAAAATTCTGTACCACATTAGCTACTGTATGTACAATGTGTTGAGTTGTGTTTCATTTCATTGTATGAGAACTTTGAATTTTGAATACAGAATTTTGAAATAATTTACTCTCCTTGTATATTTTATCAGCTCTGTGGAATTATACTGTCAGACCATCAATTTAAGACTGTAATTTCAGTCATAAAATCATTTTAACTTGATCTTTGAAGCAGCTTTTCTACATTTTTTTTTTTAATCTGTGATTTTTCTAGTCTGAAAAGGAAGACAATGTTTAAAACTTCTGTTAAACTGTTAACTGTAAGATGTGCTTTACTTCTGTTTTTATAGAATGAGAACAGAATTAATAAATTCCTCCACAGGTTCATACTTTGACATGACCTGGTTTGACCTTTAAACAAGACATTTTTGCATATAGTTTCCTTTATTGGGGAAGTAATTAGTTCACTCTACAATAAAGGTTCATGTTTTAAAGGGGATAATTCCATATAAATGGGGAAGTTGGGTTTCTGTTTGAAATCAATGTGTGGTTGCTGTGTGAATGTGACTTGTTTTTTGAGGTATCTGTGAGACAAAGGAATCAGGTAATGTTATGTCAGATCATTTCTTTGTGTATCTGTTTTAATACATCTGTCTGTTAGCTGCGTTTGGCATAACAAAGAGAGTTTTGTGCTTCTCAGCAAATTCTTTCTGTGCATTGTTAATCAGTGTTCAGCTTTTACGCCAGCTGTCAAAGCGTATTGTAAAATGTTACGAAACAGTTGTTTACTAAGCCTTATTTGTGTTTGTTTGTTTTTTCATATACCATGGTGATCCAAATGCTACATGCTGTCTGGTCCTGAGTGTTTGTAGTGTGTCTCCCAACGCCAGTCATGTTACTACAGTGCTGGGCAGAGACACTGCATTTTCCCTATAATGGCTTATTAGCACTTTGTTGCAGATCCACCAAAACAATGGATGGCAGTGAACTAGCTGAACTGTCTCCTGATGCTCAGATTCTCTGCCTTTCTCAAACTAAAATACATGTTTTCTCTTCGCTCTGTTTTGTACCTGTTCAAACATTGCCAGCAGTTCTTTGCCTCGCAGTGTCTTCATACTTCCCTCCGCCTAAAACGTCAGTCTAATTGTCTTGTCTCTCTCTCTCACCTTAGGGAGGCAGTCCTTGACAAGGCCCAAGTCATTTGTGTCCACCAGACTTCTGTCTCTTGAGGAAGCACAGGCCCGAACGCAAGCACCTCTACTCCTGCAGGGGGCGCCACTGTCCCTTCAGGGACAGTTCCACACAGTGCTAGATCTGCCTGCCGACAGGTGTGTTTTAACAGGTTAACCTGGTTGAAAAAAGAACAGAACATGAGAAGTGTAGAAAGAGACAGTTCTCACATCTCCCTCTTGTCTCCTCCCGGTTAGGAGGAAAAGAGGGATCAAGTCTCGAAAATCTGCTGGTGGAAGCTGGAAGACGTTTTTTGCCATTGGGAAACCTGCAGGCTCAGGTCGCCGCAAGCCCATCAGGATCACTTCTTTATTCCAGCCTGCCACCTCTCACGCAGGTACCTCACAGACTGTTAATTACAATCAGCCTGTGTTCATTTTTCATTTAACACAACACAAAATTTCACGTATTTTATAATTCAGAATTCAAAAGACATGTTCATGAGTTTTGTTCTTGTCCTGCTTTGTTGCAGGTTGCAGGGTTGACAGTGTTACTTTGAGATCAGCTAAGAGTGAAGAGTCTTTGTCTTCCCAGCACAGCGGGGCAGGTGGGACAGTGTCACCTTACTCATTATGAATTCCACAGATATATGTTATGATCTTGGCAAAGCCTTATTTGAGTTTAACTGCAGTGTGCAGTTCGAAACTTATATCTTTCTTCCCTTTTTTTCTTCTCTCTCTCTCTCTCTCTCTCTCAGGTCAAGGTAAGATCCAGCGCTTGCGGAGGCCTCGCTCCAGCAGTGATGGCTTATCTCTGGCTGCCTCTGTGGACCCTCAGCTGCTGCCCCAAAGGCCCCCATCCCGTCTGCCTTCCAGCCGCTCATACGACAGCCTGCTCCCCGAAGAGACACGTGAGCCTGAGGAGGATGATGATGATGATGAAGACGAGGAGGATGAGGAGGGTGTCTACATGCTACCTGATTTCTCACAGGACCATGCAGCCTCCTGGATGGCTGAAGATGTGATTGACTTCAGCCCCACCTTTTTAGAAGATGGACCAATCGGATTGGGGAGCAGCAATGTTGCCCCTGGCGAAAGGGAATCTCCACCTGCAGCTGCTCCCCCTCCATACCGTTGCCTGAGCCACCAAGGCCATGCTCGTTCTAATAGCCAACGATCGATCACAGAGGATCCAGACTCTGTTCTTAACCAGTCCGAGGCCGCAGCCCGTAGGAGTCTAATATTGGCAGCCACAGCTCCACCCCTGCAAGTGTTCTGTGAACACAGGCCCTCGGCTGCGACCAACCCAGCCTCTAGCACCTCCCATCCTGGAGAGCCCAACCTGAGCCCCTCTCATAGCCAGCCTCCTGCTCCTCCATCCTCCACCTCCTCTGCTCAGCCACCGCCGCAAGAGAGGCGGTCATTTACTCGCAAGGTCGTCCACGCCCTCTCACCTAAAGCCCCCAAGTCCCCACCGCTGGACATATCTGACCCCATTGCCATCAGTGTGCCTGCTAAGGTAAGTTACGCACAGCAGCCCCTCCATGTATACAATTACTGTGGCATTCACAAAGTCTCTGTCTCAGAGCTCTCCCAGTGTACTCTAGTCTGAATTGATTCGATCAGCTGATGAGATTTTTCATATTTATACTTGGTACTATTTGCAACTTAACGAACAATTTCATTTAAGCCGCCATGTTAACTTTTCAGGTACTTGAAATGATTGGTGGCCGTGCAGGTGAATTGCAGCCGGGGACACCGAGCGGTGGACCTTCCCAGCCCCCACAGATGATATCGATGCTTTTGAGATCATGTGACTTCCAGTTGACAGAGAGCTGTCAGCAGGAGATTTGCAGTAAGCTGGGCCCCGAGGCAAAGATTAAGGGCCCAAGTAAGTGTTCCCATGAGAGGAATCTGCTTTGTTTACAGTTACATTGGCCAAGGCCTTCATGAGGAAAGTATAGTTTAGGAAGGAATCAGATAAGGGTAATGCTGAATTTTGATATGAAGTGATGAAAATTGCTATGCAAAAAATACTGGTCTTTCAAAAGAAATGAGTAGTATTTTCAGTGTGTTAATAAAATGGAGCATCTAAAAATTTTCACTTGTAGCTTGAAACAAAGAACATATCGAAGAGATAGCATTTATGTAAGTCATTGAAAAGATGCCACGTTGAAGATGACAGCCCCTTGTTTTCAGTTTGTTTCCTTTTATCCTCCTTTCCTCAGGTATCATGGGACCCACTGGAGCCCCTTTGCCCTCTCAGCAGCCCCCTCCTCCCCCACCCAAAAATCCAGCACGCCTCATGGCCCTGGCACTGACTGAGAGCGCCAACAAAGCACTGCGGCAGGGAGCGTCACCCCCCTATCGCCCTCGTCAGACTGGATCCTCAACCGAGACAACGGACCCCCGCTTCCAGCGTTCACTCTCTGCCGACGCAGGCGAGCTGCTGTCCTCTGACCCTAATCAGGTCTATTCCACTGTGCGCCCCCTATCTGTGTGGATGGCCGAGGGCAAAGACACAACCACTGAACAGCCTTTAGATACGTCACATGAACCAGAGGAGAAATCACCTCCAGGACAGGTCAGTTTTCAAGGGTTTTATTTTCTTTTTCATCTCATTGTTTGAATTTAATTTGGATCAGTATTGTTCTCGTTTGGCTTTTTAATTTTATATGGTCCTCCAATATATGTGGCTTAATCTTATTAGAACATTCAAACAGGGTAGAGCGTTTTAATTTGTCTTAAAAAAAGTCTGTATCAATAAATCTATGATTCGGGTGTGGCTTTCAGATGTCTCTTTTTTTTTTTTTTTTTGAGTTGTCTTGAATGAAATGAAGTACAGATACTTTCTTTTATTTTGCATTCTAATTTCTTCTATGATCTCCTGCCTGCAGCAGGATACTGGGACTCTGTCATCTGTCTCTGATTCTGGGGCATCCAACTCTGAGCTGTCCGCAGGCAGTTCCTCGGGAGACAATGAGCAGACTCCCAGCCCTGTCTATAAGAACCAGCAGCAACTTCCTCCAACTCAGACACAGTCCCCAAAATCCAGCCCGACTGCCATCACTGAAGCACCCCAGCAGAGGAAGCCCCCAGCTTATTCACGTCAGTTCTCTGCTCCCCACCTCCAGCAGCAGAAGAGCAATGTCCAGCCCAAAGCCCCATCCCAGCCACACACCCAACTCATGCACTCCAAGTCTGAGAGCTCCCCGCTGGCCCAGGTCCATGCCTTCCAACCCACACGACCTAAGGTACCTCCAAAACCCTTGGATCTTGCACCCCAAAGGGCACCGCTCTCTAAGACTGACCGACATGATTACATGCGGCGGTCCCTAGACGCTACACGCATCCGTCGTATGGTGGGGCCACCGCAGGGCAACCCGCCTCTTTCCAGGGCATTCTCTGAGCGAATCAGCAGCACATCAGACATGCTCTCTCGCTACCATGCAGCCAGGATGGCCAGCCAGGCAGCACAAGCACCACAACAGCAACAGCCCCATCATCATCATCATCAGGCCTCCCAGGCTTCCTCTGAGGACCCAGGGAAGATGGAGAACTTCTACTATGAGATCGGTGCTCCTGAGCATCCAGAGGCACCGCCCAGCTATGCACGGCACAGCTACCAGAACATGAGGCTCGACCTGGAGGGCAACTATCGGTTGTCGGATCCAGCCAACCAAAGGCCTCTCTCAAGGGGTCACCACCTTCCCCAGGGAAAGCTGTGGTCCTCGGAGGCGACCCGAGCCTGGGCTGCGGCGCACTCCCATTCTTTCTCTTTCTCCCATGCCCACTCCCATCATCATCCCCAGGAGGGGTCACCCCTGCACCACGCTCACCCTCGCCTTCAACGGCAGATCTCTTCCTCGGTAAGACTTGCCCGTAACGAGATGCATCCCCTTCCTGCCACTGCCGGACTGGGCTCCGCAGGGATGGTACCACTGTCTGTACATCATCAGCGCAGTCTTCACCGCCCTCAGCGCTCTCCCTCTGCTGACCTCACCCTTTCCCAGCTGCATCCCTACTTTGAGAATGGGAAAGTCTGCTATCGTTACTTTGAAGCCTCTAAGCCAGGGGAGGTGCCACTGAACCAGCCTGTACTGGTGAAGCAGTCCCATCCACCTCAGCCTGCTCCTACACAGGCACCTAAATCTCTTTTTAAAGACCAGTCTGAGCCCATCTATGTGAATTATCCCTTCACCAGCCCACCCAGTGTGGGCACTAATACCAAAAGCTGGATCACTACCGACCTTGACGGAGATGCCCAAACGTCTGAACCGTTAGCTCCGCCAACAGAGCCACCACCTGAGGACAAGCAAGGATCTCCCCAGTATGAACAGAAGAGTCCCACGACTGATTTTGACAGCACTGGCCAAAAAGACTTGACTATGGACTCCAGGGAAGAAGAGTTACTGACAGCATCTTCTGGCATAACACACTTGCGCAGCCGTTCTGACCCACAGAGCTCCAGCTCTGAACCCAGCGCCAACCTGACAGGGAAGGAGATTGCCTCTTTACTGATTGAGAAGCTAGCAGAGGATGAGAGAGAAGGTCCCAGCACAGTCACCTCCTCCTCTGCCTCCTCTTCTCCCCAAATTGAGCACCCCCCTAACCCCTACCCTAGCCAACATCAGCAGCCTCCTCCTGCATACAACATCTACACACCAGGCCCTTCCCGGAGCCGTTTTGAGGGTCATGGGTCACCAAAAGATGGGTCAGGGGGTTTCCATCGCCAAGACCCCTTGCGAAGGTCTGCTGGAGCCCAGTACAGACAAGTCTTTGATGTCATGCCATCTGGAGATCAAGTCCTCAAATTTTATCGAAGCCAGGACTTCATCCCTGGTCCACAAGGAGACAGCACTACACCTAACCCTTATCCTTCCAGACCACTTTACCAGGACCCACCTTATCCTACCCGAACCCCTCAGGACCATCGAGTCCACCAGGGGCACCCAGACCCTCCCCACCCTCCTACTCCCCCATCTGTGGCCTTCTCAAACTTGGCGCTAGGGACTCCACGAAGATATGCGACTCCACCAGGGGGGTTCCAGAGTATGGCAGGCCAATACAACCAGTATCCATTCCAGTATGGCCCACCACCTCCTCAGTACCCACATGTGTCCCGCAGGGATGTGGTCCTTGACCCCTCATTCCGACCTCCAGGGCATCGCAACCAGAGAGGCCTGGCCCGCCAGGGCAGCCTTCCAGGGCCTAACTGGACCATCCACACTGAAGGCCAAACACGCAGTTACTGCTGAGGAGTAAGGGCTCAAAAGCACAAGCTAGGTCACATGGAAACCACTAAATTTACAAAGTGACAAAGAGTGACTACACTGAACTTTTAAAGTTTCTAATGCAAGTTGAAGTTGAGAAGTGGAATTTGGCAGTTTGTCTGTGTAAATGGATGTTAAGTTGAAATGAGAGAGTGAGTGAAACCAGGATTTGGAGGTGTCCCTGATTTCAAGGGAATTTCTAATATATCTACTGCCCTCCTGTATCAGTGGACCAGCAAAAGAGAGAATGAGTCGTGAAGGTGAGAGAATCAAAGAAGTGAACCGTTAAGTGGCTTAGATTTGAAAACATTCCAGAAGAAACTCTGCTCTCCAGAAGAGGGAGCAAGTGAGATGAATAGCGACTGTGCCTCTGAAGGAAGTATCAGGTATTCTGCATAGTGGGCTTTTGTGTTTCTGCTTTAGGTCCTACTGGATTTAAGTTACTGTATCTCTTGCAAACAGTGTCCACAGACAGAAGGAACTGTACAGGGAATTAAGCTTATTAAGGGTTTTTTTTTTTCCTTTTTTCTCAAAGAAAGATTGATAATGATAATGATAACCTCAAAAGCTGCTGATGGTTTCAAAAGTCTCAGAAGCTTGATGTTTTTATTGTTTCGTCATTTTTAAAACCAAGTTGTTTAAAATGTGACTTCGTTTTCAGTTTTTGTATTGCTTTTTACATTTTTTAATTTATTTTAAGTTTGTTGTTGCAAGGACAGCATGTAATATAGTTTTCATTGGAAAGAATGTGAATAATTGGAACACTTTTATTTCCCTGAACTGTGTGTGTGTGTGTGTGTGACTGTGTGTGTGTGACTGTGTGTGTGTGACTGTGTGTGTGTGTGTGTGTGTGTGTGTGTGTGTATTTGTATGTGAGGGAATGTTTTGATAAATGTGTGCAGGTGTGTCACAATGGTTAATTTCAATTTGACCTTAAAAGCACATGAAAATGAACCTGAAGGAAAACAATGCCTTGTGTTGAAGGGGAACTGTCTAAACTTTTAATCATACTCCTAAGTGTAAGAGTATGTGCTTTTTGATATTGTAAGAGTATGGCATATATTTTTTTTCCAAGGTACTGTCTGCACGGATTGTGTATGTGCGTGCGTTTTTGTATGTTGGTATGTGTGGTATGGACATTTAAAACTCATACTTTATCCAAAGCAGCATTTCAGGCTGGAACATTATCAAGTATCATTTTAGTTGATCTCTGCATTATAGGAATAATTGTGATTGGATTGAGTGATGCCCCCCCCAGGGCTTCAGGATGCCACTACTCATGCTCCCAGCACCCACTACATCACTGTATATGAGGAATGTTTGATGAGAGAATAACCAAGTAAAAAATAATCTAATCTCTATGTCAGCCCTCTTATGGGAATCATATTTCTTTTTGTACTGTATAGGGTCTCCCACAATACCTGGAATATCTGTTCAGAGCACCCTGAAATAAGACTGTTTTTCGACTTGTTTATGCGTATTAGTCTTATTTGCCCTCAGTTTGTCCTTTTACACACTTATGTCTACACCTGTCACTTGCTTTCTCATGACCTACTCTGTTTACATTCTCAGCCCATCAGCAAAATAACTGGTTATATGTTCTGTTTACAGATGCAGTATTTACTGTTTGGTCTATAACGAGATCAATGTGAGTCATAGTACCTTTACTGTCTACAAGAGGTTGATGTGCATCTTTATATACAGGGGTTTTCTGCGTTCAGTGTATCCTTTGGTATTTTAACAGTTACGCCATGAAAGTTTATTTGAGCTGTGCTGAATTTGAAGGAAAATGGAGATGAGCATGAATGAGTGTCAGGAGACTTCGCTGAAACAAAACAATGATGGCTCAACATGAAGTCATTTAGAGCTCGGTGCCTTTCTGTTGAACAATCATTTGGTACAGTAATGTGCGGTACTGGACTCGGTATAAATGCAAATACGTGGGAGTTTCACAGAGGTTTTCTCGTACCAAGGTACTAGGCAGTGGACCGGGTCTGGTGAAACCTAGTGTCCTTACATAATGCACACTTTTTTTAACCATAGAACTTTCCAGTACTGATGAACCTATGATCTGTTTGCTGTGAAGTTCTTTAGGGGTACATGGTAGAGCACTGATGTTCTCATAATTCTGTTGTTTGTCTGTCTGTGTGAGTGTGTGCATGTGTATGTGCAAGAGTTGGTGTGATCAATCCTTCTTTTCAATCCATATCTATGCAGTTAATATGTACAAGGGAAGAAGTTCCTAAAGGTTGTAAACACTCTGCCCAAAACGGTTATACTACCTATGTGTTTGTTGACAGATCTCTGTGTCTGGCTGGGTCGGTGTGTGTGTGTGGGTGTGTGAATGACCTGTAACACAAACTGTTTGTCCATCGCGCACCCTTTCAGCCTTAGAGCACTTTGCAAAAGGCAGTTCATCTTATTTTGTAACATTTTTCCACTGTGTGAATTAAACACCTGATGGCTGACCATCAGTGATGAAGAATCGTGGTGTGTGCTTTTTTTTTTTTTTTTTTTGAAATTCACTAGTCAATACATTCCATTAAAAGAATTATATGTAAAAAAAAAATCAGATTTTCACAGGCTGTATTTATTTGGAGTAAGAAAATTATGGATATCAAATTTGGAATGAAGCATTGCTTAGGAATAAAATTATTTTAATCTGATATGATGTGTAAAGTTGAGTTATATAGATATGAATTCTGTAGGTAGGTGAAAAACCAGTGGATGTGTGCTAATCTCATGTCAGCTCTTTAAGGAGACACTCATAGCTACTTCTTACATACACTCTTTTCTCCTTGATTACTCAACCTCTGCCCTTAAATTTCAACAATAATGATAACTGAAACCATATCCTGAAAATTTGAATCGTATTAAAAAGGGGAATTTTTTTCATATTGAGAGATATATGCAACTATCTACAAGATTTTTTTCCACATAGATAGTGGTAAGGAAACAACAAGTAACTTTTGATTAACAAATTTTTAATTTTAAAATTTTTACACAAACATAAATTTTATTTTTATGTTTGTGGCTGATGAAGTGTGATAGTATGTTTCAACCTCCTTTTCTGTTGGTTCTGAAAAGGTTTATCGTTCTCATCCTATTCTCCTCTTAGCCAGACATGAACAACGCTTTGTCTTGTTTACTGTAATATGAGTGCATGGAATTGTATTGAACGCCCTCCCAGGGGAATATCCCGTAAAACCAGTCTGCTCCTCATAAAAAGGACGCGCACCCATTTGAGAATGAATCAAAGTAAGAGTAGACAAGTTAACATGCCTCCCTGTTACCCCAGGCCAAGCGTCTTATTTCAAATTAGGTAATCAGGAAGGACAAGAGTAATAACTCCTGTTGGGAGTATCGTTCTGGCAATGGCACATGCGTGTATATTGTGTTTTTGCTTCAGAGAGCATGTAGACACATGAAACATTACTGAGATTCAGCATTTGAAAAATGAGACAAAAAGCAACAAGTGGTTGTCTTGCACATTCACACATTCATAAGTGAAATCCATACAAATATAAAAATACATATGTCACAGGAAAAATATAGCATAGATTTACCCTACCTATACAATTCAGAGTCAACAGAGTCAGTGTCAGAAGAGGGCAAAAATAATCATGCAAACAAGAACATTATCGAAAACAAATTTGTACTAATAAATGAATGTATTATGGAATATAAATCTGAAATGTGTCAATGAATTCCTATTATTGCAACTTTGATGTATTAAAATCTGAAATGTATTATTAACCCTTGCCATATAAAATTTTATATCATCATTAGCAGACAAACTTATAAAAACTTGAATGTGACCTCAGAAATATAATCATGTTATTCAAAGTCACAGCTTAAAAAACAAAGATGTAATAATATTCTATGACAGTGCACAGTCTTAAATTGTGTTCAGCCATCATTTACACAGAAGACGTGTCCCTGTATATTCTCATAAATGGGAGAGGCAACAGTCCATCAGATGAGGGAGGGATGAAGGTGTGGACATAATGAAGGAACTGAGTCATGGGATCAGAGCTGCGTGTAGTACACCATGGCAAGCAGCATCAAACAGAACTAAACAATGGAGATGCAGGTTAGAAAAGAAACATATGTTTGACAAGTAATAAAACCACATCAACTTTCTTGATCGCTGTAACGATGAACCCTCAAAAAAATCACTCTGAACCCTCAAGATATAACCAAAATATCTGAGACAAAGTGCAGTATTATACGTTACACACCCTTGTTGTCTACAGCCAAACAAATGACGCATTGAAATGGACCAGCACTGTGTTTCTTCACAACAGTGTGAGAGTTGCAGGCAACTTACCACAAACATAAGCACAGAGAACCCATACCAGCTCACAGCCCAGGTGTACCGACTGAAGACAGACTCAATGTGGTTGAAGCAACCCTGTGAAAATTAAGACAGGCAAAACAAGCAATAAGTACATTAATAACACCCAGATAGTCACACACCTGTAGACTGAGAAATAGTTTGTGACAGCTTCTGTTCCTGACCCCATAGGCTGACATGTAGTCATTTCACAGTCAACGGTCATTTTCTGTCTACAGGCAAAAGAAAGCACAAGGCACAACTGTTTTTGACCTGAATTTTTCCTCCGGGTTACCTTCATGAACATGGTGCTGCTCTGGCCAATTTGGCAAGCCTCTGCATTTTCCACCTCAAAGGTGCTAAGTCTCTTGCAGCAGCTCAGAGGCCAGGGGTACTTGGTCCCAAACGTTTGTCGGAAGGTGGAGTTGTATTCTATCCAGTCAGCCGGGCCATCTGCACCGCAACATTGCACCTAAGGATGGGAGAGGTGGAGGTGAGTGGACAATGAATAGGTTAAAAGAAAGAAATGTTGGTAATACAACAGCTGGACTGTGACTCTGAATAGCATTCAAATATACAATGGCTAGCCTGTTGAACTTCGGGTATGGTTGTGTTTACTGTACACACTAAATCCTCCTAGAATAATCACCACACACGCCCTCAATATGTCCACAAGAGAACTGAGTATGAACTTTTACTTACACAACACAAAAAATGAAGTTAACTCTTCTTGGGTGGACAATTTAGGTGCTCACTTTGGTTCATATATGTGCACGTGTATGCCCTGTGTTGAGCCATTAAAGCATTTAAGATACCTGCTACCTTTTGTGACACTTTCACTATACTCACATCACACACAGAAACCAGTCTGGAATTAATCTGTTTATCTTTCACTGTAGAAAAAAGGGCCCGTATCCCATCTCTTTCCCACACTTGCGGCATCCAAACCTGTTCTCCAACTAACAGGTGATTGGCTGTAGAAAGTGAGTCTAAGCCAGGCATGCTGTGTCAGGTCAGAGCTGAACACAATCCAAGGTGGCACTGCTATTCCCCAGGGTGTGTGTGTGTGTGTGTGTGTGTGTGTGTGCGCGCGCGCGTGCGCACATATGCACACGTATCCCCTTTCCGGATGCAATGCACAATTTTATTTTATGTACATATGATCACTTGATGTTTATTTTATGTACATACGATCACTTGGTGCTTCAGAAAGTGGACTTGTAGAGAATTTTCCAGAACATATCACTCTGATGTACTCAGATATACTTACATCCTGCATTACTCTGTTCCAGGTGAGTGTGATCTGCTTGCCTTTAAAGCTGTCACTCCCATAGTACTCCAACATCTGCTTCTTCACCAGATTGCTGTTTCCAACCAGCTATAAAGGGACGGTAGTTGGAGAAGGAGACATGGTTAAATGTTTTCAACCTAGCTAACATCTCAAGAAGAAGTCCCCTTAAACAATCATTTTCAAACCAGACTTCTGCTCTATTAAGCACTGGTCATTGCGTTTAGTAAACTCTGCGTAGCACTTTCTAATATGAGATCTTAATTGTGCTAAGACTGAATTCATAAAAAATGATTGTGTGGTTAGAAGACAATCACGTGCCCTATTCATATTCACTCACATAGTCTCTGTGGGTGGCAGCTGTGATGCAGGATGCACACTCAAATATGAAGATGATGAACATTATGATGAGGTACTGTACGGAAAGGGTTATAAAGACAAAGGTAAATATATATATATATTTCTGTCACACTAAGATTAACAGTTCTATTTAACGAAAAACAAGCAATTCCAAAAAGTTTTAAATATACAGTTACACATTAAAGCAACACTTTACAACTTCATTCAGTTTATTCATTCTCCACCCATGTCTTTTTCATAAAAATCCATCAAACTCTTACTGCCAGTATGAGGGTGTGGCTCTTTTTCAGTGCAGCTAAAATCCCAAAGACGGTTGTACAGAAAAAGGCAAAGCCTGTAAAAATTGCAATCCAGGCACCAGCGAAGATGTCGTCTTTCCCAGAGACCCCAGCAATTGGGTAAAGCTCATAGCCATCGACGGCCACCCATATGGCCAAGGCAAAAAGAGCCAGTCCTGCTGCCTAAAGACCAAGAAATGTAAGCATTATAATACATAATTATTATAATACATAAGCCTCAGACAGGAGCGTTACACATGTCATTCAGTTCATCAGAGGCTTGTGTTTCATAGACACAAGCCTCTGTGTAATCAAAATATGATCAGGACATACAACATAACTGATGAATAGAATACTCATATATAACATGAGTTCATAAAGTCTGAATGACTGTGGCATTTCAAGTAACTATAAGCATTGTATATGAGTAGAGGCAAAATGTTAAACTTACAGCAGCAAATGCATTACCAATGATCAGAACAATCATCAAACATTTTAGTCCTCCTCCGTCTGCCATGGTAGCTGTCTGTCTGTCTGTCCAGACGTCCCTAAACCTACAGAACAAAGAAAAATCAGTGAGGTTGAAGACAACATTGGCAAGCCATCTGCAGGGCTCAGGACCTCATATAAAGTGGAAAAGTACTGATTTATTTATACAGTTCATTGTGCACTGGAAAATAGAAGAAAGTGAACAAACCAGTTCTGCACAGGCTCAGTCAGCAGGTAATTAAAAGAGAGAATAACAGATCATTTAAAAGGTAACTGAGGTGTTGATAAAGTCTATTTGACATCCAAATAATTAAAGATTTTATGCTGACTTTAATTTAGTTGAATTAAAGCCAGTGTATTTATTACATTCCTTTACATCCAACCCAGTCCGTTATTATTATTATTATTATTTTTCCCTCACACATATTACATTAAGTGTCATTAACTAAACAGATCTTGTAATCTTCTCAAGAGCAAAAACAAAATCACTGAAGAGTAAACAGAATTGTATCTTAAGAGACACAGACACCAACTGGACTGGCTTTCGTGTCGTATTGACTCAGTCTTCAGTTAACCCATGGACAATTCAGTATAAACTACGTACTTTATAGTTATATAATTGTTGTATGCAGTTATATTACTTACAGTTACTACGAAGCACAACAAGGTTTGGCAGGCACCTGTTCCGTCTCACCTTCTCCCGTTTCTCACCTGTTGCGGATTCCTCTTTCTACCCTTAAAGCGGAGCAAATACTTTCATGACGTCATCAGACTCCGTTGTGCTGAGAGCGTCTAGAGATTTCTATGATGCAGCTGAGTTTTGTGCTCCGCGTGTCCTGTGGAAATGTAGGAAAGTGAACACTTAGATCTAACTAACAGTTCATGAGTCCGCTTTTGTTTTGATTTTATTTTAACCAATTCCCCTCGAACACATCTCTTTATTTTTCTAATTTGATATTGTCTAATATTATTACTGTTATCACATAAAATATCCGTACTGTGGGTTGAACAGCAGTAATTTAATACTCATTGTCAAGACTATTCTTTTTTAATTATCTTTTTATTGGTAAATCATAAACCTGTAAACTCCTGTAAACAAAAACCTGTGAAATCACGATTTTCCCCCACGTAAACTAAACTGAATGTTATTTTAATTCGCTTATAAAAAGTCCTGATTTTTCAGGTTTGTGATATAAAAGCAATTAATTGTGAATCTAAACAACCAAAATCAGTCATTCAGATGGAGAACATAAAATTCATAGAACGTCTGTATAAAACTAGTAGAAGTAGTAGTCGCAGTACAACTACTGGTATTGCAATATATGAAAAATATTCTTCAACGTCTGCATCGCCACTGAGGAAAGCGGGAGGACAGTTATTTGACTAATACTGACATCTACTGGATGTAACGGTACTATCCTCCCATGGAGTAGCATGCCCTCGAAAGTGGCCAACCACAGGATGTTGTTTTGCGATCACTCTTAGCCGAGGATTGATTAAGTGCATACATTTACTGGTAAATTTATTACATTTAATCAGTCCAAAGTTGAGGTCTGCAGTGCTAATTTTCCAGACAAAAGCCAGGTCATTTTATTGATTAAATATCATATTTGTTTTAAAGTAACACCATGTTTTTGGATAGATTTAAGTTTCGAGGTCCCGACCTCAATTAGTGAAAAAGAGGACGGCATCTGGAAATGAAATTTTTTTCCTTCCCAACCTCTTTATGTTTAGTGCTGAGCCTTGGCTTCCCTCTTCTGTGTTGTTTTGAACCCAGGCCATGACAAACTTCTATGTCCGGAAAGAATTATTTACATTATAGGTTTGGGCTTCTAGTGAAGTGTATAATTGACTTAGCACGTCAGGCAGTGTCACACTTTATTTTCGCGCAGCTCTGCTTGGTATACAGGAGAGACGTGTTACCGCTCCGAAGCAGTCTTGACCTTGCCGGTTTTTCGGACCATGTCACTTAGGTGAGTTCAATATATTTCTCCTCAGCAGTGTTTGGAACACCTTCTACAATGGTGGAAGTTTCATCTTGGAAAATATATATCATGTTATATGTCGCTCTGTTAAACTGGGGATTTAGAATTGAGAATAGGAACACCTCCTTTGTTTAAAAGAAAAAAACAAAAAAAACAGTGCTTAATTCTAATCCTTCTATTCATGCTATTCTCAGAAGAAAAGACCAACTCTTTATGGAGGGCAAACTGAGTGAGGAACAGGTGAAAACTGTGACTGCACCGTGGAGATTATCTCCAACAATGACAGGATTTGAGGACAGATTGTTGGCAGCGCTGAACCTTTATGAGCACTTTCCCTTAGACATTGCAGTCACAGGGGGAACGCAAGCAGCAAATGCTAAATTGGTAAAAGTAATCTGCGGGCCAACAGAGGTTCAGAGCAAACAAGAAAAAGAAGAGGAGGAGGAGGATGCTGAGGAAGAGGAAGAGAGTAACAATGAAGCTGATGATGATGAGGAAGAGGACTCAGAAGAGGAAGAAGAAGAAGAGGAAGAAGAAAAAGAAGAGGAAATAAAACCAAAAAAGAGAGTGAGGATAGCTGGAGATACAGATGGCAATGAAGAGCACACTGGTGACACCATTGTGAGCAGTTATCCCAATTGTGTTGAAATGCTTAAACACCCTCACATCTCCAATGTCCGAATATGGACACTGGAAGGGCATTTCTCCTCTAACCCCATCATCCAGCAGGGCAATCAGCAGCTATACTTTGATGTGCTGCTAGTCCTTACCTCAGAGTTGCACCAGGAGGAACAAATGAGGCTTGCTGTAGAGGTTGGTGAGAAGGGCAAGGCAATGTATTTTATTAGAGCACAACAGGAATGGGACATTGTTCAGGAAAAACCCACAGGAGCCTGTAAGACATGTGCCTGGGAGCGATTAAAAGAACGCAGCATGGAATACCAGAAGAGAAGAAATGCAGCTGGCGTGGGCCCAGCAGAAGGAGCAAATCATCTCCTGATTCATAAATTAACTGAACTCAGTGAGATTCGTGGCACACTGGAGGCCGCCCTGCCCGAGCTGAGGAAAAAAGCCTTCAGTCAGTTTTTGGTGGACGTTGTTAAAGAACTCAGAGTTTCTAAAATTCAAAGAAACGTTCTTCCGTAAGTATGTCTTCAAAATACGTTTTGTTTCAATTATAAAATCCAAGGTGTTATGAACTATTTAAGCTCCTGATATTAATTCTCAATTAAATTTAAACAAAGAATGGCTTTCAATGTGGTTATAAATGTATTGTTACAAAATTTTGATCCAAATTTAGGATCTGCGTTGTGATAGTGCATAGTGTTCTATATGACCACAGACATACCAGCCAATATTCATGCAGATATTTTTATAAAAAAAATATTTAATATCTTCAAATATCAATATCGTCAACTATCCTATATTTTAAACAACCATCTTGTTCCTTGATAGATATGGGCTTAACAGTATGTCCTTCAGGTAATGAGTTAATAAGTGGCACTTGTGTTCTTTTACTTGCGTGACAGCTATAAACGCCCTTGTTTATGTATGACTCCATTATCTAGATCATCTATATTTACTTTACGCTTAATCTCCACAGGCCCTTAGTGTCAACTGTTGTCAGAATGGGGAAGATAAGCAAGGAGGATGTGGCTCACATCTCAGAGCTGTTTCAGTCCAAGGATCTAACTGACCATCCATCCAAGCTCCCCTCCGTTCTGACCACTGTGGAGCACTTCCGGCTGGATATTGGGGTGGTGGGAGAGGCCGGCTGTGGAAGCTCAAGTCTTGTCAATGCCCTCCTGGGTCTGAAAAATAAGACAGAAGGATCAGCTCCCACAGGCGTCACAGAAACCACAAAGGAGGCAATGGCCTATTCCTTCCCAGAGTTCCCCAACGTGCTTCTCTGGGACTTCCCAGGGATGGGCAGGGTAGGTAGGCTGAGGGAACACTCAACTGGATCCAGCCCTGCTGAACATCCACTCTTGTCCCCCCTGTCCCTCATGTGTGATGTCCTCATTGTGGTGTCCCCTCTGAGGCTAAGTCTCAGCTGTATCAGGCTGCTACAGCAGTTCTCCTGTTTGAGGAAAGTATGCTACCTGGTGCTGTCCAAAGCAGATCTGATTGAAGAGGAATCTTTGGAGGAGGTGAGAAATTGGAGTGATGAAATTCTTGGTCAGGTAGACCTCAAGCAGAACGTGTTTCTAGTGTCAGCCCTTCACCCAGACAAAATGGATTTTCCCAAACTAAGGGATGAACTACTTTGTACTTTGCCAGCTCAGAAGAGGGTTGCCTTTGCACACTATGTGGCAAAGCTATTGGAGCAGGATATCTTTTGGAAGAGAGCTTACCCTTGCAAACAAATGTAATTTATGTTTAATGTGTCATGCACAAGTATGAAAGAAGTGGTAACAAAATCTTCCAACAAGATCCATTTCAAACAGAACAAGAGTGGCTGGAAATGATCATGAATCTGCTATTATTACAAAATCTTTTCCAACACAATACTTAATATTAATATTACTTATATTACTTAAGGATATTTAAAATGTATCTCTCTCTCTCTCTCTCTCTCTCTCTCTCTCTCTCTCTCTCTCTCAATGTATGTCAATGTCTCCCTCTCTTTCTCTCAAAGAGTAATTTGACTGAGTAAAACAATGGATATTTCTGTCCACAATAATAAAAAAGAAATTTAACACATCCTCATGTGTTTTCAAATCTATGTCCTAGCCAAAACGGTTGTTTAAACATTACATACACAATCGACCACACCTTTGTTAGTCCTTAACATCACGTTATTGCGGCGCTCATTTCACGGTGTTTAGAGATGGTGTGGTCCATTCCTGCCCGTCTTAATACTCGTTCCACATTGCCAGTTGTCTTATGATCTCAAGCAGCAGGGGGCAGCAATGTGGTTCTCATATTTGCGCGAGAAGAAAACGAAGAAGAAGACGCGCAGCTATTCTGTATAACGATGGGATTTTCGTCACGTTGTAGGCGGACAAAGGAATGAAGCCTAAACATAGAATTAATTAGACTTTTTTTTATTTAATATTTGCTCACAGGAGAACTCGCGCTTACATGCACATGCATGAGTCGTTCCTCCGCACCCGCCCCCGCGTTAGTCTTTTTGCTTAATCTATTTTATGTATCATCATATGGCATTCCCAATAATTCGAGTCGCTGCAGGGATGCTACAGCACGATATCCTCATCCTTCGCACGCGTCTCCTCACTCCAACTTTCTTTAGACGGCGTGATATTTTTTAACGGAGGTTTATCTGGGTCTTCCTATCAGCTGTTGCAGGGGGGGGGGTAGAGTGACTCGTGCTTCGATTGGTTATTTGTGTTGTCATTTATGATGACGTTGACTAGTCCTGGGCCAACTGACGGCGAGATGATTACATGAGCCTTACTATGTTAGCGAGGTACGTGCGGAACCGCGCCATCCAAATTCTTCAACTGTAGGCAAGTAAAAAGCAAAGTATTCTTTGATCCGACAGACTTAATCAGTAACATCACTTTGGGCTCCTGCAAAAGCAGTTAGCCAGTCCTTTACTGCTTCTCTGAATTTGGTTGTATGCAAGTGAATGCTATGTGTTACGAAAGGTTGGCATGTCTACTCAGCTGGAGGAAAGGTAGCAGGAAATGTTTACTGTCATTCGTTTATGTCAGTTAAGTGGGTTATACTGCTTAGCTCTCTGCCTAGCTGTGGCAGTTATGCTGTCACTTGCTTGAAAACACTGATCTCCTTAGAATAATTCCAGTTCACTTCGGGTTGCTGAGTTGTCTAGGTTCTCTTGGCAGTTTTGTCAGTGGTTTCAATAGGTTTAGTCTAGATAAAACGACACTGTTGCCTTATCGGAGGACACCTCCCAACCTTTTGGTCTTGGCTGTGCGTGCCTTGCAGTCAGTGTTTCCAAGACAATGCACTTCAACCCACACTTGAGTTCGCGTGCCATATGCAACCAGAATTCTTCAGACAGTTCTGAAGTTACTTGATCAATTACTGTATTGTATTTCAGGCATGGAAATATATAGCAGTTCTCAAGATGACTGATGTTATCTCGTTCTTTCGCTCTGTTAAGACCTGTTTTGTTGTAGGCACAGGAGTATTGGTGCTGAATGCAGAAAACTGTGGCTGTTTTGGGTGGGGGGATAGGGGGCCTGTCTGCCGGTTACTATCTCAGCAAGAGCCCACAGGTGTCTAAGGTAGCTACGCCACGTCACTCCATACTAAATATCTTTATAAATGTCTACTCAAGACTTTCCTCTTATGCTTTGAGTCTATCGCCCTCTCTCTCATTTAGGTGGTGCTATTGGAGGGGGGCGCTAGGTGTGGAGGCTGGCTACACTCCACCCGCAGGGAAGATGGAGCAGTGTTTGAACATGGCCCAAGAGGGGTGCGACCAGCTGGGGCAGTGGGTCGCAACACGCTCAACTTGGTACTGACACGAGAGAGGGAATTTTTACATGATCACCTAATAACATGTGTTGTTCGCCTGGATGTGTAACTCTTGCATTGCCGTGCATATGTAAATGAAATCTGGAACAGCGTCTTTTTGGTACACTTTCATGTGCACATGTGTATTGCTTGAAACTGAAAGAATCCGGCTCACATGCCTAATTTTTCCTCTCCTCCCGTGTCCAGGTGTCTGAGCTGGGGCTGGAGAGTGAACTCTTGCCTGTCACGTATGATCATTTGGCCTCGAAGAACCGTTTCCTCTATGTGAAGGGAAAGCTACACAAAATGCCATCAAATGTTAGGTAAGGACAACCATGTTAAGGTGCTACTTAAATAACTTGAACTTGGCAAGATGCAAGAGAACTACTGTAAATCAGTTTCAAGGTTTGTCAGCGTCCCGTAAAGCTCGTGTCATGATCTCAAACACATTCTAAGTCTGTCTGCCTTTGGGGTTCTTCTCCGCATTTCTTCTTGTCACTTGCCTTGTGTTGTTTTTCATTTTCAGCGCTTTGATCCGGACGGTCCCTCCCTTTACTCGTCCGCTGCTGCTGAGTGGCATGAGGGAGATTCTGGTTCGAAAAGGAAAAGAGGAGGATGAGTCCATCCACGCGTTTGTGTCGAGGAGATTGGGCACTGAGGTATGAACGTCATATGTCAGTTTTCTCTGTTGTAATAACAGTGCTTTAACATCACTCTGTAATCATATGTCAGTCTGTGTAATGCATGGTGAGCTATTCTCTGCTCATAGAGCTTGAGAGAGATTTTGACATATCCTCACTATAAACTCTTCAGTGAAATCTGAGGACGTAGGCAAAGATCAAGCAGTTTCATATTGCCTTTTGTCTTTCCTTGTTTTGGAGCAGTGCCATAGAATTTTAATCAGGAGTTAATCTGAACATACTCATGTAGTATTACTCCCACTCACTCCTGAAGGGTTGGTGTGTGGGTTTCAGACTGATAAGCTGCAAACATAGACGATCATTTCACTAGACTGTAAAACGGGAGTAGAAAGTGAGACAGACTCACTGACTGTGTTTCTGACTCAGTGTGGTATATCACTCTTTCTGCAGCTCGCTGACATAGCAATAGACAGCCTTTGCAGAGGTGTGTTTGCTGGGGACTGTCGAAAGCTGAGCGTGCGCTCCTGTTTCCCGCCCCTCTTCAAAGCAGAGAAGGCTAGGGGCTCCATCATACTGGGCATGTTGCTTGGATCAGGTAAGAGAAGATGCTTATACCTAGAAGAGCTGAATCTCAACAGTTAGCTGTTGTCTACTTAGGTTAATAAAAGGAAATACATTAACACAAACCGTTTCTGGCTATATTAATACATATGAATTTACAATATAATTGATTGATTTATTTTGCTGAGATGTGATGCGCTGTTGTATCTCTCATACTTGCTGGACATGCAGAAGAAAAAAAAAAAAGCATTTTTAATAGGTGTCAAATTTTATTTTGTGTATCAGGCGGCGGATCTGACATACCCCCATCCGACTTGGCACGGCGAGCGGCTAAGGAGTCTTGGGCACAGTGGTCTCTGAGGAGGGGCATGCAGATGCTTCCAGAAGCCCTGGAGGACGTGCTGAAGAAGTCAGAGCGGGTAGAGCTCCACCAACACGCTCCTGTGAAGAACCTGAACACAACGGGAACAGGCTGGGAGGTGAGAGAGAGAGAGAGAGATATGAGCTGAAGAGGGGAAACCTCCTGCTCTGGCAAAACTAGCAACAAGAGTGAAAAACATATTGTAGTGACCTTACAGATGTGTTGATATGGCCGGCATGGACTTTAAATTTATATGTTAGTCAGTTTCCGCTTAAGTTTGTACAGGTGTACATACAATTCTGCGAATATAAAATGACACAGAATAGATGTTTAAGTTTAAGAGTTTATTTGTCATATGTAGGTTAACACAGGGTCAACGGTACAATGAAATGTATGAGACGAGAGAAACAGGTCAACTCAGTCAACTCAGATGCACTAGCTGCAGCGCTTGACCTTACCTTAACCACAGTTTTGCAGTAATTCCAAAGACAGAATACAGAGACTGCATTTAAAACAGTTATGTACATTTAACACAGCTTCAGTTTCTGCTTCAGTTTATTAACCCCTGACTCCATATTTTTTGAACAACTACCTACGAGCAAGTTAAAGTAACTTGTTAATAGGGTCTCTGACTGGATGCAGTAATATACTGTTTATCTCAATGACTGTTTCCCTTGTTTTTGTCTCACTTCTTACTATAGATCAAACTGGAGGATGGAGCCACCGTGAAAGCTGATCATATAATTTCTGCACTACCAGCGACAGGTAAAATAATGAAGTACTTTTGTACATTCAAATACATTCGGTTTCTCAATAGAGTGAAAAATATTCTTAATAATCATCGTAGTTGTTAAAAGAGCTAATTCACTTGCTCTCAGGTAATTACTGTCATAAGCGTCAAGGTCCTGGTCTGTATTAGGCCCGAACACATTATTTGTTTGTGCTTGAGTGTGAATGATTTGTGTACAGCTTTGGCCTCTGCACTGCCCTCTGCTGCCCAACCCTTGTCAGAGCTGCTGCGTGGGATCTCCTCAGTGACTGTTGCCGTAGTGAACCTGGAGTACGAAGGTTCCATTCTGCCTGTAACGGTGAGAGCCCTCAGGAAGACCCAAAGAGAAGGGAGAATCAGAGCTAGGGAAGATGGAAGAGGATAGAATAGTGTCAAATGCAGCGATAGGGTCATAAAAATATACTTAATCATAGTTTGTCATATTTTTACAAATCAGGTTTTTCCAGTCATAAAGTTGAGCAGCAATTGTACATTTGATGTGGTTGATGTAGAATTTCTCTTAAATAGTGTGTGCATTTTTGTGTGTGTGTGTGTGTGTGTGCGTGTGCGTGTGTGTGTGTGTGTGCGCACATGCACGTTCATGTTCACTTGTGCATGCATGCGTGTATGCGTATCCGCGTGTGTACGCATGTGTGTGCTCGTGCGCGTACACGCTTGTACACCTGTGTGTGTGTGTGTGTGTGTGTGTGTGTTTGTGTGTGTGTATGTGTGTGCTTGCAGGGCTTTGGGCACTTAGTGCCGTCCTCTGAGGATCGAGGGCTCTTAGGCATAGTGTATGACTCCGTTCCCTTCCCACAACACAACCGCGCTGGGGAGACAACCACCACCAGGTTAACAGTGAGTCTTTCAACCGCTACAGCTCACAAGAATCGCTACACATTTTTCCACTCATATTCTCACTGAAACATGTACAAGTACACTTTGTCTCATTCAAATCATCTCAAGGGTACACCCACGCATACATGTGTATAAATCAAACCCCGGAGTGACCATCTCCAGGCAGTGTGGCTTGAGCGTATATGAGTGGTAAATAAATGCACACATCTGAATCATTTATGCTTTAAGACATGAAACTGTGTGGGTCTCTAGTCTCTCTCAGAGTTCAGTTGTGAGTACAGATGTGGGCAGACCTCCAGGGCCCTGTCTCACAACCTTGAACCAAAACACCCTTGTATGTCTTTAGCGGGTCCATCCAACTTTCCGCCGTTAGGATTGTCCTGCTCGGGAGGGTATAAATAATTTTCAGAGCTATGTGGCCTCCACTACAACAGAAAAAAAAGCCTTTGAATAATTTACAAGCCCTACTCTTAAAGTATTATTAATTTACATGGCAAATTTCAGTTGGTAAGGACATGTTTTTTTCTCCATTAAGAAAAAAAAAACACACTTTGAATGGGGTAAACACATTCAGTATAAATGTGCAAACAACCCACACTGCTAGTGCCACACATTTGCTTTAGCACTATTTTCAGTTTTGCTGAGACGTATTGTTAATGAAAACTAGGTAAAAAGATACTGCCTTTACCGGTGGTTTTTTAAGCGACTTAGTAAATTGTGTGAGGTTAGGATTTGGGTAGGTTGAACATCTAGTTTAATATGTAAAAACATTCAACAAACAAGAGCTGGATTTGAATTGTCATGATCCTGTGTATGTGATGCTCATATTAGTCCTTTCTAGTCGTCATTGTCATTTCTAGTTTTTTGCGAACTCTTACCACTGTGTGTCTGTTTCTCAGGTGATGATGGGGGGGGCGTGGTTTGAGGAGGTGTTTGGGAGCCCAGAGGAGGTCACAGAGCAGAGACTGTTAGAGAGAGCTACCCAGGCTGTAAGCTCTCACCTTAGTGTTACTGCAACACCTGCGTGGAGCCTCGTCGCTTTACTCAAGGTGAGACGGAAACTGCAGATCGCTCGTCCTTTTTCGTGAGTACAGGTGTCAGAGAGAAAGAATGCAGGAGCGTCCCAGAGCATATACATGGCCATGGCTACGACATGGAAGAGACTTAACATGTATGAAATAACAGGTTCTCTCTGTAATAGAACGAGACCGGCTTCTCTATTGATAGGCCCTTGTCCGGTGAGAGCTTCTGATCGCCGCCCTGCTATAAGCTGTCTGGCCACCAGGTGTCCTCGGCCGTCTCTTCATTTGAACGACAGCCGCTGTCCGTTTGCTTCGGGTCCACATTGTTAATCAGTCCTTACTGCTGTCCCAGAGGAGCAGTGCTGAGGCAAACAGTCTGTGCCTGCTGATGATAAATATCTCAACAGATGGATGGCTTCCCTTTATTTATATATCTCTCCTCTTTTTCCGCGCTCATCTGTCACTTTGGGATGGGACTGGGCAGAGTAGGGGATTCCAGGATGCCTGGCTGGACAAATGAAGAGGGGTCTTACCTCTGGGGTTCGACAGTGGGGGGGGGGGGGGGGGGGGGGGGGGGGTTTGGAACCAGGCTTTTGCTCTTTAAGGCTAACAGCAATTCTCACACAAGCCAACACCCATACATAAACATACAAGATGTGGCTGAGGAACATAAACGTAAGGTATAGGATAATGGATTGATTAGTTTGCACACACACACACACACAAATGCATTCTTCTGACATGCAAAGCATAGAGACATACAGTCATAGACAGGCTGCAAGGCTCAGCATTAGTATTCAGGATGCTACTGCTCTACGGTCGCTCCAGCTTGGAAGGGTCCCTTGAAATGAGTCACTGGCTTGTTGTGCATTGAGAGATTTTGTTGTCATTTATTCTGTCAGCCAGAACAGATCCTGTTTGAAAGTGTTAGAACTGCATCCGCTCTGAAGTCACCTGAAGAAGAGAAATATTTTTGTGTGAATGCAGTGAAACAAAAGCAGATTTACAGAACAGTTTGATGTTGGGCATTGTTGTAATTTCATCTAAGGACATTGTGGAAGGTCTTTCTTTTCATTTGGAGGGTAAAGCCAGTCATTTAAAACGTTCAGATTTTCATTCCGTGCTGTTTGTTTGTCTTTGTTTTTTCAATGCGGCTTTGTGTCGTGAGACAGGTTGGTATGAAATTGTATGGACCAGGTGTCAGAGCTGTCAGCGAACAGACAGTACTCATTTCACACATACAGCCCCCATATCTACCTCCCCATAACCTATTTTGTCCAGTTTATAACTCTCAACCCCCCCCTCCCCCTGCCCCATGTCTGGCTTGTACCCAGTAATCACTGGGGAGTAGAAACACATCATTTCCATTTGGCCACCTAGCCATACAACAACAATCCCTTCAGTTACGTTTCTGATGAGAAATTGTCCCTCTTGTCTTTTTTTCTCTTGTTTTTTTTTGTTTTTTTTTTTCCTTTAGGACTGCATTCCTCAGTATTATTTGGGCCACTGGAAGAAACTGGGTAAGCTGAAGAATGTCGGCGAGACTGATTGTCCTAATCTAATACAGAGGCCTGAATGTTCACAGCTGATTGTGTCTGATATGTTTTGTTGACAGAGGCGATGAGACAATTCATCAGCGATCACAACATGCCCCTCACGTTGGCAGGGGCCTCCTACGACGGCGTCTCGGTCAACGATGTTATCTTCAGCGGACGGACAGCAGCAGAGGGTCTCGTGGGGAAGATTTGAGGGGCATTGTTGAAAATCATGAATGTAGTCTCTTCATTATGACGGCACGCTTTGCTTTCGTTCATGCGCCAGTCAGGTTTTTCAAACAGATGAAGGACAAGTGCTCGCGTAAAAATGACTCTAGATTCCTTTTCAAATGTGAAGCCTATCTTTGCCATGCCAGTATTTGACACTGGAAGTTATTCATCTGAAGCGGGTGAGCCTCTTATGGAAAAAAAATAAATCTTTTGTTCTGTGTAACTTACATAAGTTATTTGTATGGCTTAGAACACCTGTCTCAACACTAACCTATGCTCTGGTGAGGCTCACCATCTTTAGTGTCCCTGGCCTGAACTCTCCAGAATGAGCTTAGATCATGCATATGTAATCATTTAGCAGTTCTTTAATTTAAGGTTACCTCTCTAAAAATCTGCCCGAATGACTCTAAAGGAACGCCCCAGGCTCAGAGATGAGCATTGTAAAGAGTGCCTTTTAAATATGTTGTATCTCCTCAACTGCCTAGTCTGTGTGCCCAAATATGTGATGAAATGCTGAGTTTTGAGCAGTTACTCATAGCTCAGGGCGCTATAATGGTGAGTATGTTAATCTCTTCTGTCTACTTTGGCGTTTGGAAACGGTGGACTACCAGGATAAAGCTGTGCCCTGTGTTTTTGCTGTCTGTGCTTTTAGATAGTCATAGTAATAAGCTTAATAATAATAATAATAATAATAATAATAATAATAATAATAATAATAATAAGCTTCATCAGTAAATTTATGTTTGTGCTGACGGATTCTGCCGTCATCTCTTTATGATAAATATTAAACCTCATTAAAGGAAAACTGAGATGAAAAAATGAGGTGGTGGTAATCAACAATTCAGGTAATTTAATCAGAATCGAATGCAAAAGAAAATATAATGCATTTATTTATTCATTTCAGTGAATGTGAGTAAATAATTCTGTATTTTTATAAAGGTTTGTGTGAAATGATTTGTCGTGTTAATATAGACAAACAATAAATGGCATGCCTTGGTGTTACTGATGGTTGTGTTTGTCAGTCTATATACTTACCGTGAGGCCGTGGTCCGGGGGGAGTCATTGGACTGTGAGATGCCTGATCATGTCTGGTCTGCTAAGCAGAGGGTGAGTCGGAAGTGTTAGCACTGGTCAGTGGCAGCTCCAGGGGACAGAGGCATTTTGAGATATAGAATTTTTCATCATTACATCAGTGTGTTTTGATGTAATGTTCAATCTGCTTGTGACCTCCCGTTATGCACCTTACTGTCAGATGAAATCAGACAAACAACCGGCAGTAGGTGGGAAAATCCATGTGTGCCTCGACATTGAATTGTTCTGAGGATTCTCTGCTCTTTTCTGCTTGAGTCTCATAGGATGCCAGACAGGCAAAATTTTGACTTTAGTATTGGCACATTACTGAGAGAGTGAGAGAGAAAGAGAGAGAGGAAAGTAGCCAAGCCTGTCAGCATCACTGAGATGCCTTTGTTGTTGTCGTCACTCTTGGTTTTGTAGTCTTAATCGATTTCCTGCATGCTTGCATAGAGCTTTACACTGCCAAAACAACAGACTACGCCAGTAAATGTGGCAGTCATTGTTCTGAGGACCACGACTGACAGCCATGTCTCTGTAACACACAGACTAACACTGTATCTCCTGCCCTACTCTTTATTGCAAAATTTATTTGTCCAGAGGACATACCACAATTAGAAAATTAGAATTCCCCCATGGGCCGCACAATGAAAAGCAGGAAACCATAACGGCGTTCATTCGTTAATGTTCAGTCACTCCGTCATTATATTGGACAGACTCACTGGAAGTCAGTGACACTTGTCTGTTTGACTGTTTGTACTTGCTCTCAGTTTGTGTTAGGTTTTGCATAAAAAAGAGGAGCATATGGCCGCTTCCATTACGTTTCGAGAGTGAGGCATATGGTGACAGGACAGCACATGGAACAGCATGAAAGAAAAACAGTGGCGTTGTTCTAGAATTGTTTGATGTTTGATGGAATCCCTTAAAATTCCATCAGGACCTGTTGGCAGTCACATTCTCCTGGACTCCTGACAGAATCAGTGTAATTAAAGTCTTTTGGCAACAGCTCCACAGAGAGAGAGAGAGAGGAGAATTTGTCTCTTTCAGCGTGCCCTCTGGGACAGTTTAAGATAGATTCCTCTTTTTCCACAGAAAACCTGAGATACACCTGAAATCCCCAGAACAAATCTCTGCTCATTAAGGAAGAAAATATATGTTTGCAGTCATGTACCTACACATTATGGACGCTCACTCAGAACAGAAACTGAGCCTTCTTGACTGTCCCAGTCTCTTCTTTTATGCCATTTTCCACCATCTATTTCCCCTTAATATCTGACATTTTCCTGTTGAACTGACATATGTGATAATATCCTGCACCCATAATAAACACTGTCTTATATGAGGATGCTGTTAGTTATGCTTCACAGAGGAGCAAGACTTACAAGGTGGCATTGCTGAAAAATGAGGTTAATTGTCCCTTTCTTTTTTTTTTAATGTCATCTTGTGAGGGTATAACACGTTCTCTCTCTCCCAGCAGTCTGCGCTGACGAGAGCTCCGTGCTCTTCAGACATATGAAAATCAGATGTGAAAATGCCACTTTAATTATAGGTCTAAAAGCTTTCAGGAGGAGTAACTCACATCCTTAGCACATGCATAAGCTCAGCGCCTGCAACTGTCCTTTATCTTTCTTTTTTCTTCTTCTTCTTCTTTTCCTGTATCTCAAATATTGATGGTCTAAATGCCCTTTAAACGCACTGATCTTCGCATTTTAATTACAATCAGGATGTATCGCCGGCTGGATGCAGTTACAATCAGCGCTTTTTTTGTTTTTTGTTTTTTGAAAGGGAGCGCCCCGAAATGCGCTGACTCAAATGCTTCACAATGCAGTCATCACGCGTTTCATTTTCATGCCCATATGTTTCCATTTCGAACCAGGAGGTGATAAATAGAGGCACTTATGAGGCCATGGCTGACAGCAGAATAGATGCTCAATAATAAGAGACCAGAGGTATTTGGAGTTGATCTGCAATGTCTGAATGAGCAGATTCATATGATGAAATCGCTGAGGCTCCAACGAATGTGTGGTGCAGACTCGCCTCGAGGGTTGCTGGCGTAAATTTCGTGTAATAAATGTCCGAAGTGCCGTCTTGCGCGGCTGCCTGAGCACACTCAAGTCTGTAGACATCCCGGGCAGACTGAACGACTGTCCGAGACGGAGAGCTATGCTTAGAGTGGAACTATGGGAACAAACAGATCGATAGAAAGGAGAATGCAACGCTGTACGAGAGATGGGGGTTTGAATCTATCTGGTAGTGCTTCAGAGGTCCTAGGCATGAGTGCTCCTTGGCTTCAAGGCCGTGTCAGCCATAGCGATTCTTTTGTATCGGAGGCTTTGAATATGAGCAATATCAAATTATTTTATTTTCAGGCTTATTATGCCATTTCTTTTCAGACGCCACGTTTTGTTTGCAAACCGATCGTAACTCATTGAAAGATAACATCTTATTTAAAAAGAACAGATTGTGTCGGCTATGACATAAAAAAGTCATGGTAATTTTTTATTTTTTAATACATGGAATTATTTTTGAAAGAACATTGGAAATGGAAATGCATTTTCAGTTTAACTTGTTGATTGCACCATCAGTCTATGTCTGCTCTCCCTGTTCAATAATCTGTGACACTACAGAATAAAACAAGCTCTTTTTGCTGGTTTCAGCTCTAATCTTGCTCACATTTGAGTTGTTGAACTTCATTACTAAACCCAGGTACTTCCCTATGACATGTTCACTTTGCAGAAGAGAGTATTGTTCCTTGCATAATTAATTACAAAAATTCAGAGCTGTCCCGTCAGAATTTGGTAATACACTCCATTTCAGCATTTTGGTAGGAGTAGCTGGTGGGAATGAAAGCCATACCTCACTGTGCCAATGGTTTCATCAAACAATGATTAGCCATTATACATTAACTGTCCATCAACAGCCTCAAAGGTCTCCGGGGTCTCTTCAAAATAAGTAATATTTCACACTGTGAACAGAATGAGAGCAAGTGACCTCTGGTCAGAGAGAGTGCAGTCTGTTCATGCAGTGGGAAGTCAGGAAAAAGAGAGATCATTTCTCCCCTGATGCCTCATTAGAAGGGATAGAGGATGATGAAAAATATAGGGGAAGAAAAGGCGCCAGGCTTGATTGCGTGAAATAGAAGAGGGCTCCGCCGTAGCGCCGTCGTCGGTTAAAGGGACACAAAATTGCTCAGCAATTAAAGCTGAAGACAATGTCACGGCTGTTTGAAATTCATACAGCGCATGGTGTCCTCTTGAGAGTTGTTGTTCTCTTGCCTTACTGTTGAGCTTCTCCTCAACATGAAATCAACATGCCCACACACATTTTTTAAAAAAAGGCTTCTGTAATAGTTGTTTTTCACATGGAAACAGAAAGCCATCACCTGTGCATTCTCAGGACTGCTCATTTTGGTATATTAATAGGCTCTACATCTTCTTTTTCTGTTTTTTTTTTTTCATGCTCTCCATCATATTAACACAGGCTTATTACTTTTCGATGTAATTATCTGCAAGCCTGCACAGAACATTAAAATCCACTGTTTCGTTGCCAGCGCTGTTATTCTCATCATAGACATTAGCTGCGGGAGCTTAATTAACCAGCTAATTTTATATTGTTTTGGAACGACAAGGTGAACATCGTACCTTTCTGTGACAGAGGATAAATCTGCTCCTCTCTTGCCGAAACTCGTCCGTAGCTCATAAGCCAAAAATCCCAAAACCCCCTCATCAGGTTTGGAGCATGGTTTTTTATGTCATTGTAATGAATGTACCATCATTGGCGACTGTCCCTTCACTTCTCTCTTCTCTGTCAGGGAATGAGTTTCTCACGCATAACTAATGGTCTCTAATCATGACGGCATTTTTTTTTCCCGCTCACTCCTCTCATCTCTTGTCAGAGCTATCTCTGAAAAGCTGCATGAATGATAGACACAGTGATTAACTGGAAAGGAGCAGCCACATTCACATATACATGAATACGAAGAGGGAGCCATACTGGTTCCAATTAGAAGTTCTGCCACTCATCTCAGCACCTGTGGGGAACCTTCTTCCTTTGTGAGAACCAAGATGAGCCGGTGCTCCCGTACTAAAGAGAGGAACAGTGCAATGGCCTTGAAGAAATGAGGCCACATACTGAACGTGTTTTTTTTTTTTTTTTCTGGAATTTTCCGGGATATCTGGGTTGCCTGGGTGTGTATTTTTGCTGTTCTTCACTCATTAGGAGGTCATCAACTGCTTGCTTAGACTGAAGCAAACACATTTTCAAGCTAAGCATAAAACAAGGACTGAAGATTTTTTTGTTATTCACATTGAATTCTATTGATGTGTTTCCTGTGTCGGTTTTTAGAGCTCCTTTCTGGCTGTTTCAACTGGTCTACTCGTCTGATAAATCACCACTCCACTTACACTCCTGATCTTATCATTCAGGCAGCTTAATCAGTGCACTGGTCTTTTATATTAAAGGGGAAGGTCACACTTGTTTACATACAGACCCATTATAATCCATACCTTTTTATTGCTGGCGACCGAAATGATTCTATGATCAGACACTTGAATTTTTTCATCAACAGCACTCATTTTCTATAATGATCTAAAACACATTCAGAACTACATTGATTTGCCATGCTGCTAGTGTTTATGGCTACGTCAGTGGTGAAATGCCAAACATGATATCATTAAAATTTAAATTAAACAAAGCTATTTCTTGTCAGCGCTGGCTTTTTTTGTGTATGATCTCTTGCCTTTTACCCATAAGTCACACTACATGCAATAGCTGATAAACCCTCTAAGCTTTTTCTGTCATTTGTGGTGTTGTTTGAATTTTCTTTTTCTTTTTCTTTTTTTTTCGCAAATTGTATATAACTACTGGAAATGTATTCAGAATTTCTGAGGGAGAGTCCTGTGAACTCTGGCCCATCAGGTCACAGTAAATTTAGCAAATGAATTCCATATTCCCTCTACAGCTACTCCAGTGTGTGTAAGATTTGCGTTCTATGTAAATTACATGCAGTGATATATAATTTCTTGGTAGTGCATTGTTCTATCTAATGCACCTGTTATGTCCTAGCTAATGAGAAATGGGAGTTATTGCTGTCGATTTGGCGCGTTTAACTTATTTCCCGGTTTAAACGGCTACACTAACAAATCACTTTGCTCACCGGTCCTTGACTGACAAGTCTCTCAGCCGATTTCACGGTCTACAAAATGCATATTCCCCTGAAATATAGCTGTCTGACTGAAACTTATACGTAATCGCCGGGCAAACACATCCACCGACTCTCGGTGTCATTTAATGCAGTTTTACCTTGCTTTTACCAGCACTTCCATACCATGACTCCTGAGACCCTGCTGTGGTAATGAGGGGCCACAATATCCATCACTTAACACAGCTGTGCTGTCTTGGAGCAGCAGCTGCACCGTGCTGAGGTTCACTGGAGAAACTAGGAGTAGAAAAACGGATTTGATGGAGGTGAGTTGTTTCCAGCCTGCAGATGAGACTAGATAAGTCTCCCAGATGCATTCGTGTTGTTTCACAGCCTCTTGTGTACGGAGGAATGTGAGATAAGGTGACCGTGTATGTGTTGCTCCAAGTATGAATGTCCATTTTCCCCACGCTTTACCATGTACTGCACTGATGCGATAATCATGTTTCTTTTGGGATTCAATAACAGGCGAGAACTGAATGTACACTTCCTCGCTGTGTACCTGACATACCGAGTACACAAATACACAAAACAAGCTAATGTCCACAAAAGCAGATTTATTCGTTTGCTTTGTCAGCCTTGGGATTCAAGGAACCCGTTGCTACGTGTCTCATGAGTGCAAAACCACATTTGAACAAAATGTACTTTTGCTGTGACATGCTGGAGCAAGAACGTCATTTCAGCCATTCACATACAAAAGGTGACCATCAAATACGTTTGCCTTTTTTTCACCGATCATGTTTCCATAGCATTGCTCATACATTGCAGCCTAAAATACGACAGGCTCAATGACGAAAAAATTAAAAAAAAATCAACAGTCAAAAGTCTATTTCTTTTATAGAGTAGTGTGAGCCTACAGTCAGTCGCCCAGACTTGTGCTTCCAGTGATATTACCATTCTCTCTTAAGTAGCAGTGCCAAAGGATGGTGTCGAAACTGAGTCTTTTCAGAGTTTGGGATCCCCAGTGCAAGAAAAATGTATCACTGCTCAGTCTCTTATACAACCCATCCCTTAAGCCTCTGAGCCTTGAATTCCCCTCGACCCAAGAAGAGTGGAACACTGCTATTCTTAATCTTTAAGTGCCCATGATTGCGGCAGTGGCTTTTAGCTTGAGACGCTCTGGCCCAAAAGCCTTATGTAACACGTTTTATGTTTTTAGAATTGGGTTCCTAAACTGGTCAAACCAAATTAGTTATTGCTGATCAAATTTCTATAGGTAAAAAGAAATTCATGTCATTCATGTTCATGTTGTTTGCTGCGATAATCAAGTTGAGCTTACTAACAAATAGCTTGCAGTTATGCCTTGATCCTGCTGATCTACTCAGAAAAATCTCTACTCAGTGAGTGAGGACCACGTCTCTAGAACATCATATGCACAACAATGTTCCTCTGAAAGATTCTGGAACAGGTCTGGTTAATTTTTATACAAAATTATTCAGCTATTCAAATTAACTGTGCGACAGAAGAACTAACTGAAAAAAAAATGAGGGAAATATCTCTTTAGATACAACACAAGGCTGCCCAGGTAATTGTGAGATTTAACATTTGGAGATGACAAGAATAAATAGCAACTCTTTCTATCTTGTAATTGTAACCACAATCACTGGTCGCTGGCATTTACACTTAACTGATGCTCCCTCAAGTGACTCGGATACACCATGCATTAAGCAAGCTGCCTGGAAATGTTTCCAGCCTTCTGGTCACGTTGAAGGTCTTTTGAGAAAACCAGGAGGAGACAAAACAGAATGTGAGAAAAATGAAAATTGAATCAGACTGGCTTTCCACAATGTCTTGAGTAACCCTCAGCAAATCCAGAGTTATCTCTGCTTCCATGAATGAAATGCTTTCCATAAGGGAAGTTGACGTGCCTTACAGTAACAGTGATGGGGTGTTGCGGAGTAATATGTCATATTCAATATATCATATCTCCCTGTGTTTAGGAAAATTGTTCATCATGGATGAGTAGACTCAAATATATCTACAGCTGCAATCCCCCCCCCCCCCCCCCCCCCCCCCCCAATAACACATTCTAGACCCAATTCACATGAAGGTTTGAAGCAATATTAGTTTGAACATCCCTATGCCATTTTCTTTCTCTCTCTCCCTCTCTCTCTCTCTCTCTGTCTCTTATGGACACTTTATAGCATAGCACAGCTGTGTTTTCTCTTAAATCTGAAGAGTTTTTTGCATTTTAACGCATTGTTTAAATTTAGATGCCAATTAGTACATTGTGGCAACTTTATCTTAATCCCAGGCAGGTAGGTAATTAGCTGTAGCACATCCGTGTGTATTCTCCACCCATACATTATCAACATTTCGTGAGTCTATGGAAGATGTGTTTGCTCAATAGTTCCCTCCTCTCTTTCATGTTGATGCTTCCTTGCAATTTGAGCAAGAAATTTGAATTTTGTGTGAATTTTTTAGTCTATGTCTTCTCAACTCCTGTAAAAAAAAAAAGGAACATTTAAAAGGTACTAGATAAAGAGACAAATCTAAAATGTATAAGCCATGACTTATACACAAATACAGACTCCTGAGAACACAAACAGTCTTCCTCTGAGCGGTTTCCTTAGGCTATTTTCCCTGGTTCTCTTCTGTCAAGCTATCCTCTGTTTTCCAGACACCACTGAATATATCTTTCCATACTGCAGGTTAGACGCCATCTGTGCTGAATGTTCTGATAGAGGTTTAATGTAATGAGATACATCGACTGAATCATCTTGTATTCCTGTAGCCATTCAGAGGAAGACCTTTGAAGTAGCTGCAGAGCTTTAAAATTTTTTTTCTGTTTTCAGACTCTTGAGTTGAAATTCACATCAAATCAGTTTTTCTGGCTCAAAGTCCAAATGCGCGTCACTTCTGAGAAGTTTGTCTTTGAAGTTTGATGTTGCTGTGTGTTTTGGCAAAATCCTCTTGTCATAGGATTATACAGCTAGCTAATTCTGCATTTTTAATTACGTTTCAGCATGAGTGGAATGCCAAATTTTCACAAAGGTCACGAGTGGGCTAACTTTTACAGAATGGCAATTAAAAAACATATTGCATGGGATAAGACTGCACTGACAAAATGTAGAGAGAGAAACAAGGAAAGAAAGAGAGACTATTACCAAGACAGCATTTTGGGAACAATCTCCTAATGGTAAGCCATTCCATTGAACTGTGAGACTGTCAAAGAGCTAAGCATTGTACCATTGAGTGTGTCTGTGTGTGTGTGCATGTGTGTGTATGGACTTGTGTGTCTTCTCATTATCTTATCATGCTCTCTGTCTCCAGAAAGGTCCCTAGCACCGGATGTTTGGACATTTGCTGTGGGAGTGTGGGGTCATGGGTAATGGGGGGGGGGGGGGGGGGGGGGGGGGGCTGTATGTAGAGTGGGGGCCAGTATATGGAGAGGAGAGCTTAGAGAAAAGCTGCTCAAATAAAGGCGGCATGGTTAAATTATGCAGGCATATGGAGATCTTATATTCACTCTCATACATTTACATTCTCCTCAGTTCTTTCTTCTCCTTTCTTACGTAAACATTTCGCGCTCACACACTTATACAATACACGACATGCTAAGGCCAGGACCTCCAATACTTAGAAACTGCATACAAAGCTAATGGAAAACAATGCAACCGCATTGGCATAAACTTGCAAAGCACTCATGTAGTAAATGCGACATGAATGAAACTGAATGACGAGCATTAAGCCTCCTCCTGATGGAAGGATCATTTTTCAACTCAGTAGGGAGAAAATGTCTAATGTCTGAGAGCCCGGGGAGGGAAAATGTATAAAATACGGATGTTTGGCAAGATAACGTTGGGTGGCCGTATGTATCTGGAGTGGAGCGTTGTGGGCCCTGACTGAGCTGTAATAATAAGAATGCCATGGGGCAGATGTGCTGCAACCTCCATTCACAAAAACAAATATCACATTTCTCTCCCTCCTTGCTCGAATGGAATGCGTCTATTATACCACCCATTCCTGTCTTTTCCACAAAATGACCCACCGGAGAGAATTCAGATAGTACCCTCTACACTGTACGTTTTAAGGTTGGGGATTTAAAAAAAAAAAATGAAGGTTAGAGAAAGAAAGAGAAAAAAGGAGCTGACAGACAGAGAGAGACGCCTCCACCCTTGGTGGAACATGCTCTAAAAAAAACAGAGCAATTAAAGTTGTCATGTATTATCTTGTCATTGGACCCACAATAAATGGACATAAATTTACAACTGCAAAGTTGTGTTACCGGAAAGGTAATATATTTGCAGTTTGGAGCTTGGTTGTGATAGCACTATACATTTAATGGTTTGATGTATAGTGTTCAAGGCAATATTAGTTTGAACATCGCCATGCCACCGCCTCTCTCTCTCTCTCTCACTCTTTTTCTGTGTATGTGTATGTGTATGCAGAGGGGGGAAGGGTGCATTCATGAGTGAACATAAGCATGATTCTACATGGTTGGAAGAGTGTTGGGGGATTTGTAATGAAGCGTGTATATGAATATTTTACTATCATTTCTCTTGCCTTTGTTCCTCTCCCTCTACTCATTTCTTCCGTTCTTTCCATTTCATCACTTCGTCTTCTGCGTTTTGCATTGACCCGTCTCCTTCTTTTGTCTTCTGATTTCTACAGCATTCTCCTGCTTTCCATTGTCTCACCATTCACCAGTGCAGGGCCTCAGAGTTCCTGTAAGTGTGCGACCACATACGTGCACACACACACACACACACACACACACACGTTCTGACAAAATTTCTCCTCATTTATGAAGCATTACTGTCTCAAGTGAGCTCCATTTGCAGTGTTACTTAGCCGAGTTTTTAATGCATGAACTATTCTTTTAAATAAAGATGGACGCTTTTTTGCTAGAGTTAGAATGGGAAGTGACTATTCTAGAGTGGACTGAGGTTAGAATCAAAGTATTTTGTGATCCCTCAAGCAACAGTAATACAGATAAACACCACTGTGTAGCATCTAGGGACTCTCCTGCGCTATACGCGTTAGACGGGAGTAATTCAATAGTGTTTATCTGATGGCAAACGCAAACGGTGATCAGCGATAATGGAGACAGGGTAGAGCAATGCTCTCATAACAAAATGAGTGATTGAAGAAGAATGAGTTAAATAAACCGCGCACTGCGCAAATTACCAGTCTACATTTTCAGCGACAATTACCCTATGGCCAACTGGCACAGCACATTTACAGTCAAAGGCATTCCTCACATTTATGATAAATAGCTTGAGATTCCCTATGAGTCATGCAATAGCGACGAGATGCAATAGCAAACAAATTATTTACCATTAAATTATATGGGTGAGGAAGACAAATTGAAACCATTACATTTATATGCAGCTTTTTTCTTTTATGCTTTGCCTCGGGAATATAGTAAATATACTCATAATGGCATATGACAACATGATCATGTTATATATAGCCTAAACCATGACACATCTGTGAATTGCCACAATAGCACCCTTTTCCATGAAACAGCTTTGCCCGGGAATGTAAGTTGCTTCTAAAGGTCTAATTTTGTTGTGAGATTAGAGGGTCCAAGGGTTTGGCAGAGTGGGGGCGTAAGCTGGAGGGTTCAATAAGAGGTCCCTGTGTCAGGTCATCCTCACAATTATGGCATTATGATGTCTCCTGAAAATGAAAATCATCCTTCAGCCCTGCGGTTGATTTCCATCTGGCCTTGCTTCAACCTCTCTCTCTCTCTCTCTCTCTCTCTTTCTCGCCCTCTCTCCATATTTTAAATACCATCTTCAAAAAGGAAGAAATGGTTATATATATTATTCAAAGGGGGTCCTTTAAGGCAGAATCTACAATGGAATTATTTCCACCATTTAGGCATGTATAGTCAATGAAATGGAATATTTGAATGTGCCATGGGGGGCAATAGTCCCTGCGGCAACAGCGTTTTACTTTGATGAAAAGACGAAAACGTGTGTGGGTATCCTGCTGCACTGGATGAAGAGCCTCTCACAACTTTAGATTGCACCATGTGTAGAAAAGAACCGTGACATCAAAACCCTTATTAAAATGTTCTGAGATCAGGTCTATTATAGCGATCCTGCGCACACAAGGACCTTTACACATCTGATATTTATGGTAACCACTTGTAAAGCTGGACAATGTATTAAACACTCAAATATTTCTGTGTAGCGTGTAATGAGTACAAAACCTAGACTCCTCAACAGTGTAAAAGACTATTCAGGTCTGAGATAATCAGCATACTTTTTTTTTTCCTACATCCAAGCGAGTTTCTGTTTGGAGAGGGTCATAGGAGGCCTTCAACTCATATTGCCTGTTATCAACTCACAACTCACACCTTCAACTCACATTGCCTGCTGTCAACTCACAACTCACACCTTCAACTTACATTAGCTGCTATCAACTCACTACTCACACTTTCAACTCACGTTGCCTGTTGAGTTTGACGTTGGATCAGTTCGCCATGCCATGGTCTGCCACCTTCTCAGTTTAAGTTCGTTCAGTTATCACAATACAAGGCAAAGTATGGTTGGTGGTAAAGCGGTTTGTGTTCTCAGAGCTGTTTCCGTGATGTTCCATTATTCTAAGGCAATAAGACCTCCATGCACACTGTTCAACAGGTTTGCGAGTGGTTTCATGGACCGCCAGGATGAAGTGAAATGGCTTCGCACAGTCACCAGTTTTAAACATTATTGGGTCTTTATGAGAATCCCTGGAATGCAGAAGTAGATTTCCCACTCTTTCATCCCTCAAAGCATAGAAGTATTACCTTTTTGAAGGATTTATCCAATGACACACTTCAGACACAGTTTAGAACTTACATGACACCAATCAAATAAAGACTGAAGCTATTCCAAGGGCTGTTAAGTGAATTTATTTGACACCTCCTTTACACTTCAACTGCCTCCTTTAAAAATTTTAAAATGGTGTCCAACAAGTGAGCTGTATGTATTTGTATTTTTAGACATGGGAAGTGCTTTAAGGGCTACTTAGCCGACATTTGACTGTAAATTTAATTCTAAAGTTCTTCTATCCTTTTTCCCATGCCCAACATCAACCTTCACCTAAAATCTCTTCTCGGGGCAAATTTGCCATCAGAACAACTTTCAACCAATCACTGACACCAGACTCATTTCTATGCTCAGAAAACAGCACTTCAGCAGGAGAGATTTGGTGAAACGATACCAACAGCCGGGGGGTTGTAACGCAAACAGATTATTTCAGCAGTAGATTTAACAGTCCTTGTTTATCTGTTTAACATAAGAAGCTGCTAATTAATTGAAAACAAGTCATGCAGATCAAACAGATACTTTCTCTTCAAATCCAAACACTACAAACAGAAAAACTGAATGCTCTGTCACAAAGGTGTTATGCAACCTCTGTTAACATACAAATGTGTTGAAGGCCAGACATAAGTAACTCTTCAGAAAGATTCAGTCCGACATGTAGTGTTGTAGTGTTGCATAGGGAGGTGCCAGTGTCAGTGATCCAATACACAGAGCACTAAAGACCCTGACAATGCATGCACTTGAAAAAGCACGAAGTTTTTTTTTTTTCTTTCTTTTTTTCCTGCAAGCTGAATATTACTATATTGCATAGCTTGCATTAAAAACTGTCACCTCCCGGGAGACCCTTTCACTGCACATTCTCACTTTGATATATGGAAAAGACCCTCTAAGCTCACATTATTAATGTTCAATATATTTTAATCATATAGTTATACAGCCGGTAAGATAGACTCAAACACAGTAAATTATGAGTGCTGAATACAGAAGTTCTGCACGGGTGTAAAAACATTTGACTAATGCATCAGCACTGTATCTGAAATATCTCAACGCCACATGACTAAAAAAAAAAAAACCTCTTAAATTTTTAATCTTTTCTTTTGTAAATATGTTCATGTGGACAAGCAAACTTCCCCAAAATGTACCCGGTTTGTTACAAAGTATAACCCTCTTTACCTGAGGCGTCTTATGACTTTATCCCACTGTAACTGACTGCAGTCAGCAAAACAGGACTGCACACTCGTTTTACTACTCTTGGTGGAAAATCTGTGCATCCAGCGGAGAATATTTGAACCCCTATAGTCATGGGTACAGAGATACATGAAGAGATGTAAGGTCAAACGCCATTAACGTCCACAAATAATTCTGTCTGTGCCTGGTGATTTCTCGCAGGGAACCCCTAGAAGTATTCTTTAAAGCTTGCCTCAGTCCCCATAATGAGGAGACTTGTAAGACTTTGTATGAAATCTCTCTAAGGCAAAGTAAAAGAGACACAATACACCAGAGTCCCCAGACTGCATCCTCTAAACTAAAAAAAAAAAAAAAAGTCTTGATCTAAGTCAGAGCTGTAAAGGCTGTAATGAAGCTGCAGTGACTGTGATTAAAATGAGGAGTGAAGAGCAGATAAAGCCTTGGGTCACTGAGCGCTGGATATCTTTAAGATGAATTATGTTGATTGTACATTAATACAAATTAACTGATCGCTTAAGAGATCGTCTTCTTATGGATCATCGTGTTCCTAGAGGGGCAGAGGGAAATGGAGGTCTTTGTTTAAAGCCCTCATAAACACGTCTGATTCCACGAGTCGAGCTCTAGGTCCTCTAAAGCTGAGTCCCTCCGGGGAGGGGACTGCCTCTGGAAAACGAATATGTCGAGACCTTTGTGTGCTCAACACAATCAATCAAAGTGGTCAGTCTTTGAGTAATATTTTCCTCTTTGTCTTTTAACTTTAATGGGAGATCTTACTAATGAGGAAATGCACTATTTAGTGACGTTATGATGAGAAAACCACAGAGATGTTATTTTTGTTAAAATAGCGTCCACTTGACAGCTAAGACCTGAGTGTATTTCTCTGTTTAAGTATAGAAATATAGGGAATAAAGAGAAGAGTGTATGTATACACACACACACACACACACACACACACACATACACACACACCAAGGGAAAATATAAATAAAAGAAAAAATACTTAAATGGTATGGTCTTAACTTACAAAGTAGACCTGTTATATCTATTGACTATAAGTTACAACTGTTGACACCAGTTTGATCAAATTAAATGAAAATGAGGTGTTGTTGTCTATTTCAGTCTCTGAGATACAGTAACTGAAATACGCAAACATAAAGGAATTCACATACACAAACATGAAGAAAGCACATGATCATTTTCCTCCACATTCACTCTTTTCTCAAGAGAGTGAGAGGGAGAGGGAGAGAGAGAGAGAGAGAGAGAGAGAGAGAGAGAGAGAGAGAGCATTTGATGAAAATTGAGATAATGACTCTCTACCTTCTCTGGGAATGAGAGAAGGATCATTTTCCCTCTCTCCTCTTTCTCAGCATCTTATCTTAAATTCTCCCCAAATAGGTAGGCTTATACAGTATGTGTACACAGACACACACACACACACACACATATATATGTGTGTGTGTGTGTGTGTGTGTATGTGTGTGTGTGTGTGTGTGTGTGTGTACAAGTATACAAGTATGTCCCTCTTTCCTCTTTCTCAGCATCTTATCTTGAAATTCTCCCCAAACAGGTAGGCTTATACAGTGTATACACACACACACACATATATGTGTGTGTGTGTGTGTGTGTGTGTGTGTATACAGGTGTACATATATATGCATGTACACCTGTATACATACACACACACACACACACACACACACCCCAACAAAATGTATATAAATAAATAAAGCCAAGATCACAGCCAACCAGGATGAGATCATTATAGTTTTTTGCCCCAGTGACCTCTTCGACCTTTCGAAGATCATTGTAGCATGCATGCCCCCCACCACCGCCCCTCTCAGTATTCTCTGTATACCCACTGAGATCATCCTGGTGATGTGTAATTTGTCTCTTCCTCACCGATCTCTAGTTCAGAAGTGTGCAAAGGAGGAGGTGGAAACATTAAGATATCTGCTGGAGAACAAGCTATACGTGAGTACATAAATTATAAATTAGCAGCTTGATATGTTATTGATCTGTCATCTTGGTATAACAACGAATGAAACTGCAATGATGTAATCTGACTTGACTACGATAAGACTTTCTCGAACGAGAGGGAGAGAGAGAGAGAATAAGTTTGCTATTAACCCCTGTGAATGATAGTGAAAGTTCAGTGTAGGAGGTGTGTTTGCATGTACCTTTGTATAATATGAGAAGTACAACATTTGTACATACATAACCACATAATACCATAATTACAACTGTGTAGTTTCTCTTTTGGACAGTTACAAATTTATTTATTGCTATATGTGATGCTATGGTGATAGCACAGTAGACCCAGAGTATAACTAAGGACGTTTTCATGCAAGAAAAACAATATTACACTGGTTAGATCCTACTGACATGAATTACTGGTGAAAAAGACCAAGTGCCCAATGAGTGCAATTAGCCACGGTACCTTGGACAAGTATGTCCGCTGATCACAGAATTTCTTCATTTGAAATCGGAAGACAGTGCACGTGCGCGTTCAGACAATGGCTATTAACACGCGTATACAAAGTCTGCCCTTCATCAGTTTGATATATGTTTCTATTATTTCATTTATTAAGGAGCTATTATGCCTTTATTAAACATGCGCTGTGTTGTTCTATGTCTGGGTAGTATGGGTGTGCTTATTCGTCCGGTAAAGCAAAATCATCTCCCAGATATCACTTTACTTATTTTTAAAGAGCGTACCTAAGTGCTAGATGGTCCGTTTTCCAAAGCCCGAAAATTAGTGAAGAGGAGGTAACGTGGGGGAGGGGGTATTTGTATTACGTGTAGGCTCGTGTTCGTGTAGCATTTGCCGATTTCGGTTGTCATCTTGCACAATGTTCATGTGGACAAAACGACAGCAGTAGCACCATGGTTATCTAATGCTTTACGCCACATTTCTGGTTGCTTCTGTTGGACTCTTGCTAGCTTGGACAGAGCTGAGCCGATCTGCCAAAAGAACAACGGAGTCTGCGAGACTCATTGTCTAATTGGACTCCTTTACTGTAACGCACTTACACATACTATTGAGAGCTTAGCGTGGGTGGCAATTTGCAGGGAAAGAATTATTTTGAAAGACCGCTCTGTGGACTATGTTTTGTTAAAAAAAACAGCTTTAACTGGAACGCACAATCTTCATATTAGATGATTCTACCTTGGAGAGCTCTTATTAGAGCCCGTCAAAGCCAAGAGCAAACTCTCCCGTACAGCACAGGTGAGTAAGAAAAATTCGTTTTCGTGGTTTTAATGGAATACGAAATAGACGTGACGAATACTTGGCCAGAGTAGTTACCTGTTTTGTTTATTCGAAGTGAGGTTAAATTCGAGTTTGAATACCTCGTTCCCTTAGGTTCTGATTACACATCAAACTGTTTTCGTTACACGTTTAATCACCGTTGTTTGTAATTCATCCGGTGATGTTGTTACACAATGAGATAATTACGGAATCGAGTCATTTTAAACCTCAACTATTTTTAAATCGTAAACATTAAATCTTCACTACTTAGGCTATGACAAAGTTTGTTTGGTTGGTTGGTTGGTTGTTTTTTGTTGTTGTGTTTTTTCCTTCAGAGTCCTCCTAACCTACACTGAGGTGCTGTGAAAGTAACGGTTCTTAATTCTCTCTCTCTCTCTCTCTCTCTCTCTCTCTCTCTCTCTCTCGCCCTCTCGTATCTGTTGTATGAGAAAATTATTTCGTTCGGTCACTTACCTCTCTATTCAGCTCATGTCAGGCTATGCACGATTCCCTGAGCTGGATTGAGGCTGCGTTTCAGCACAAGACTAGTAGTTAATTTGCATGGTATTGCTTTTTCTTACGTCCACGTGTTGATGCAACTGTGTGTAAAGTAGTTTATATCAATGTGTTAAGAGACGGTGTTTTGCTGATCTAGTCATTCATTGCGTTCCCACAGCCATGTTGTGTATACCTTCACCGACTCTGTGTGTGTGTGTGTGTGTTTCCCCTTTGTGTCTACTTAAATTTTCTCGCGTTGAAAATATCTCCTTCAATCATTAATTATTACATAAACCGTACATGCTATTTGCGAGAGCACGAGCGTGGCGCGCCGCTTTGGCACTCGGGCTTTTCCAGTTTTAAATAAATCATAATTCCAGAACTGACAGTCAGTGGCGAGTGTGCCTGAGGCGGTGTATATTCAAGACGCACTATTATTCATATCAATGACCTTAAAAAGCGAATTCTGTCCTCCCTACGACTGATTATTTTTCCGTCGATATGCGTATGTTATAATATTTACAGAGAGAATGCTATCGTTGGGCTTTTGGTAGCCTAATAGTATGCTGATTTGTGGTTATGTTGTCATCACTGAGAATTTCTTTTAGATGTCCAACTGTTTTCTTTATGACGTGCAAACTACCATGCTTCCATTACTTTATGCACTATATTAATGCCTTATTACCATATATCCTTGTGTTGTCAAAATTATGGAATGACAAAGATGCTAAAAATGTTAACAATCACATGTTAACAGATTTACAGGTTAACTCAGAGTGGCATATTCTCGGTAACTTTTAGGAAACAGCTGCTTTTTCTAAGCTCTGTCTCTTGGCCCTCGAGATTTTAATTAAAAGGGAAAAAAGGGTGTTGTCTTTGGATTAGAAGACGTGATATCACCATCAATCATACCCACTAATTCATGACGAAAATGCTCAGACTCAAATATTCATTTGTGCTACTCCAGAGCATGAAGCAGTTTTCGTATATTTGAGTGGAACACCTAAGATTTCCAGCCCTGTCCATGTGGGATATGAGGACATTTTGCACATAATTCCTTACTTAAATTGTAAAGTTTAGTTTTGCCTTGTGTCCTTGGTCCTCCCTGCACTGAATTACAATAAATGTTTTAAATGTGAGAGCCACAGTGGTTTTCACCGTGACCTAGATGAATTAAATCTCATTTCCGTTCGGTGGTCTTGGGCATGTTTGTATATTCGTCTCGTTGTTTTTTCACCTCCAGTTATTGTAATGCTGCAGTGTATCACCGCTCCTGTCTGCTAACCCTCTATGTCCAGAGCACAAATTGAAGTGTTTGGTTACATATAATAATGAGTCAGTCTGACCCGGTCAAGCTAATTTTATTCAAGTGAAAACAAAGCAGTGAGGAAGACATATTTAGGACACCAGAATCAGCAATTATTTTCTGTGTGTGTGTGTGTGTTTGCTGCTGTCCCTCTGTAATTTGCAGATTTTGACTCTGTAATTTCCAGAGGTGTAATTTGATGTATGTTTTAACAGTAAATAATCAAACTATGGTGCCATTTAGGGATATTTGCTCCATTCACTGCTTCATTTCATTGTTCATTGGGTTTACGATACATACATTTCCATTTAATGTCTAAAAGCAAGCAGACTGGCATTGTTTCATTTTTTTTTCCTCCAGCAGAATGATTATACTGTTAACACGATCGAAACATATTCAAATCCTGCTGTTTCTATCAGGAACACTTCCGTTTTACTAGCAATACATAAACCTTACATTCCCACAGGCAGTGTTCTTTAACTACATGTCAAGGTTGATATAGTTGCAGTCGCTTTGCTTTCCTACACCTGGAGTTTTTTTCAGGCGCTGGGGTTGAGGCTTGCAGACCTCTACAAGCTCATCCATCCCCCAAGGTGGCTATGACTTTCACCGGAGAACAGGAACCAGCGTCAGTGTGAATTGCAGTCAGGCAAAGCAGGGGAGCCTAAAAGTGGTCATAATGCGAGTTAGTGTCAGAACAAAAGAATAGTGTGAGAAAATGGGTGACGGTGACACCGTTCCTTTGGATAATGGTGAAAGCTGTTGGAGTTGTGGCAATTATGCCTTGTCTTTGGGTAATGAATGGTATTAAAGGAACAAGAACAGATGTGGCTTTAGTAATGGGAGGGAGAGGGCTTTTGAACAATCTCAACATTCCAGCTCTCTTTAATGGAGTCGCCTTCAGTTGGAGGGGGACTGTAGCTCTTCATAAATGTGATTGATTACCGGAAGCTACCAATGAGTAATGAGGTAACAATAAGGCCCTGTTTTGAGTGTCCTCTGGTCTCATTCTGTTGTTACGCAAGCGTTCAGCAAATTAAGAGCACTACATAAACCCCTTGAAATCCCATAACAAGACAAATCAGAGAGAGGGAGAACATAACCGCGGGCTTTAATTAAACCCAAAATGATGGGGATAGACAGAATTTCCCAAGAGCCCATCCATTCCCGTGGGAGTGGGTTACTTATAAAAAGGCCTGAACTCCTCTAAATGGGCCTCTGAAGAAGGCCAGTTCTGGGGACTAAAACCCCCCTTTTAAGGACGAGCGTTTGCCTGTTTTCTCTCGTTGTTTTGGAAAATCCATTTGGTCAAATAAGAAGGCATGTGCATAGAGCGAAAAAGAGGATGCACAAGTACCCACCTGCTCCGGGTGTTCATCCTAATGGAAGGGCATCAGCGAGCCAAAGACTTGGAAACATGGCTCTATTTTTGGTGTATGTTTGACACCATGTTCCTCTTCTCTGTGGGGTTTTTTGGGGGGGGGTTTTTTGGACGTATGTTATTCTTTTGACGGAGGGTTTTAAAAACCTGAGAGATTTATTTTGCTGTTACAGTGATACACTCCATGGCAAATAAAAGTGCTTCATGCAAGTGTATAATTACACTGGTCTTTTATCTTGTCAGCCTATGTAAACAAAGAGACATACAAAAAAAAATCTGATGTTTTGTCATATTTAGTTATACTATTTTGTTTTATTATGCCAGTTGTTAGAGCCATTTATGCACTAGATATACTGACTGGATTTTTTTAAGCCACAAACACTATATGAACACCCTTTTATCAGAATGTTCTTCCTGAGGCTACAAGACTCAAAATCTCAAGGTTACACTGAGAGCACATGTAAATTCCACCTGAGTCTCAAGTCTAATCATAATTTTATGGAGCCTTAAAGGCAAAGAAAAGATACAGCATGCTACTGAGCTCATTCAGTGGTTTTACACAACCTCCTATGAGACGTCAGCAGTGGTGCTCTGATCTGGCAGATGGTCAATTGAGGAAGCTAACACAAATATATCCTAGAGTGACCTTTCTGAGTGTGTGACAAACCTCAGGTAATGTCAACGTTAGTAAAGCTTTCTGTCCTTCATCTGTTTAACCGAGGCTGATGGCCTTTACTAAGGAAAAATGAATACCATAACGAGATACGTCCAAGGGGTCTGTCATAGCTCGGGAGAAAAGGCATGGAACATGAGCTAAAAGCTGAATCCAGGGCATTTTCAAAGGGCACACTGATGATGGTTGAAATCCATCTCTAACATTGGAAAGATTATGCAAAAAAGTGGGGGGGAAAATTATATAAATCAGAGCTATCACAGTCTCTTTTTTCTTCCCCCGGTGCTTTCCATTATATTATTGTACACTCTGCCTCAAGATTAGCTTCGAGAGTGATCTATATTACTCAGCTCTGGAGTGTGCTGTATGCTGTTTTTTGTGTTTTTAGTTCTGGTTTAATATTGTATAACAAACAAGGTAATGCAACGAAAACCATGTCAGGATGACTGAAAGAGACAACCGTACTAGTGCTGGTGTTTCTTTAATCTCCTAATTTTATTTTCTACGGTGTTTCTATGATCATAGTGCTACTGCCCACTGTCCCCTTCTGTTCAAGACATATGTGTGTCAGAGGAAAAGCCATGCCACCTATAGAGTGGGCGGTGAAGTACCTTCCTACTCTGTTACTCACATGATTAGCACAAAACATCTCACCAACCAAGCATATTCTCTCTCTTGTTCTTTCCCAAGATACAATTTCACAAAGTTGCCCTTATACATTGGCGTGTGAAAATAAAAAGGATCATCAGTATTCAAAAGAGAGGAAGAAAAAGAGCAGTGGACAAAAAGAAAGGAGAGATGGATAAAAAAAAAGCCTGATTAAAGAGAGAGAAACACCAGAGCACTCTTCTTGTCAAGGTCATTTCATGTCTCTTAGAGAGATTCTCACAAAGGAGCATGAGTGCTCGCCTGCTGTTGCCTCCAGTTGGTGACATTTCGTATTGACCCCTCTTGTCCTCCAGCTCCCAGTCCTTGATGATGTCACCCTTCATTCTGTTTGACAGCTACACATGGGCTCTTGCTCTGACTTGATATTATGCATATATGCCTGTACACTGATCCATGAACTGTGGCCAGGTCAGGTCCTTAACAATGTCTCTGGGGTTTTAATTTGGTCAGAGGGAGGCAAGTTGGCACTACGCAGACGTTATGCAAGCACAGTCAGTCCCTGTGTTGCAAGTCCAACCATCACATATTCATTATCAATCACTCAGAGCTCCTCCCAAAACCAGGACACACCCACTCTGATCATCAGTTGTAAGGCAGCACTCGTTGTTCATGAGATGGACCTGTTTATGGTCACACATATTAAATTATTCTGTTCGTAGTCTTCCCTCTTTTTAGCTCTGCCTTCTTTTTGTCTTACCTGAGGTATATCTTACAATCTACGACAGGTCATTCCTTTTGTTTTTTCTCCTCTTCTGAATGCACCATCTCCCTCTTTTCTAACATTCCTCTATTAAAATCATCGCCCAGGTTTTTTCTGATTCGCCTCACGCTCTCAGTATAGTAAAGGATCGGATTATGGACAGTTCGTTTTGCAGGCACTCATAGCTCTTTCTGTACATCTCCAATGTTGACTTTGACACGAGGAAAGTTGTGACTCTGATCTCTGATAGGCCAGAAATTGAGACAGCTTCCGTAGAGTAGCTGTCGTCAAAGCTTCATCACTGGTTCCTCTCGACATGTGCGAGGAGTCGTCCTCTGTTATCCCTTCTTTTTCATTCCGTCCCCCGTGAGTTCACTGGTGTACAGGCATGTCAGAGGTTGATTTGTGGTCTCCCGGCGTGTGCCGTCTGCCGCCGTCTGCCTCCCGACTCGTCTTCCCCACTGAGAAAGGGATCATTAGTATTGCCTTCACACACATGCTTACTAACGATTCCTGGCGCTCACTCACACCTACTGTCAGTGCTCCTGGTCAAGGCAAGAGGAGGGACTCTGACTCTAAGGTGAGGGACAGAACATCCGACAGACCTTGAAACAAGGAGCAATCATGTTTCATAAGAAACCCTGAAATTCCTGTCGTAGTTTATGTCATGTTTGTGAGAGATAAATTGATGTTGTTATTGTGCAAAAAAGTGATATTCTTTTCTCCTTTACGGAAGGAGATCCATAAAGCAAGGGCAAGATTTGCGGAAATGCTGCATATTTAATTCACTCACCAGGAATACATGAGATTTGTTCTGTTTCCTCACATCTATCATTTACACTTTTCGCACAGAGACAGGCTTTTCAGAAATTAACACAAGCCTTAGATACTAGTGAAGTTTTCTGATAGTGCGAAGAAACATTTCATTTAAATGATTTGGGCTTTTGCTTTACTTAAGTCAGCATCCCTTATTCACACTGAAATCAAATCGTGCCCATAGAAAAACTATCCTGCGATAAACAAGAAAAAATAATCGTTTGTGATCTTGCCAAAGATCTTTTCTTTTCAGTTTGATGAATAGAGGAGAAATCCTGTCTTGCTGTGAAGCTGCTGATCGGGTTTTACGCATTACGTGCTTTTTGAAACAGGGGAATAGTGCTGGATGATAAAGAACAAGATCTGGCATATTTATAAAACCCAACATAACGCATGAGGAGTTTTGTTGGTTTTTTTTTTTTAATTGTGAGTGCACATGCACAGGCAGAATTGCAGGTGTATGACGAGTGGCTCAAACAGCCTTTGGAGGAAATGCACCTAATGAAACACATATGTCTATAGTCCCTAGGAGGGCTGAGTGACTGATCGATGGGAGAAATTAACCACATCACTGAACTGCAGCAGGACCATGTAGCCAGGGATCTAGCAGGGTAACCATAACGAGGTGTTAATGCACAGATCTTTGTAGAACCCAGTAGAGATGAAGGTAGGCTAAGACTTATTACACAATTAAAGTAGACGCTTTGCACTGTTGAAGAAACACTTGTTAATCTTTTCGGTGGTCAAGATTAGTCCTCATGGTGACATTTATCAGGAGGAACCACCGGAAGGGAGAGTTGACTCATAAATCTTTGAGTAAGAGAACAAAACGTACTGTTATTGCCTTTAAAAGCCTTCTTCACACAGGGAGGACAATACAGGAAAGCAAATATTGGGATGCTGAGGTCTTGATTACGATTGGCCTCTGGTTTAGACACAAGCCTCCCAAATTTACCTCACAGTTCGTAGTAAACGTACCCAGAGTTTTTCCATAAAAATGTGTGTTTCTGTGTTCCAGTCTGAGAGAACCTGCTGCTGTTTTGGGACGAAGGTTTCTTCTGTGGCTCCAGCCTTTCAGGCCATGAGCAGCTTCAAGGGTCAGATAGGACAGGATGTGGAGAAACAGGGCATTAAGTTGCCAAAGAAATGGAACGATCCCAATGACAAGGTGATTTCGTGTTTTCCTCTGAAGTTCCATTAGTCATTGTCCTGCCTCATAATTCCATTTCATTTTTTGTAGATTATTCAAACATAACTGTTAAACATCACAGTGATATCCACCTCTCTCTTTCTTTTTCTATCGCTCTCTCTTTCTCTTTCTGTGTCTGACATACACTGATGCCTCCTTTCACAGCTTCTTAAACCTTCAATTTTGCTTCACTTTCCTGTTCTGCATTCTCTCTCATTCAACATACGCACAGATACCCACAGACAGGACCATGGTGGTGTCAGGTGTTGCGGGCGGAGGTGGGGGTGATTCCTGCGACGCCCCTGGTGGTTCCTTAAAGAAACGTCGACAGCGCTACGTGGAGAAGGATGGCAAGTGCAACGTTCACCATGGCAATGTGCGCGAGACATACCGCTACCTAACTGACATCTTCACCACGCTGGTAGACCTGAAGTGGCGTTTCAACCTTTTGGTGTTCACACTGGTATACACCACCACCTGGGTTTTCTTCGGTTTCATATGGTGGCTCATTGCTTACGCTCGCGGAGACCTGGACCACGCTGGCGACAGCGACTGGACACCTTGCGTCAACAATCTAAACGGCTTCGTCTCGGCCTTCCTGTTTTCCATTGAGACCGAGACCACCATCGGCTATGGTTACCGAGTCATCACCGATAAGTGCCCGGAGGGAATCATCCTGCTGCTAGTGCAAGCCATCCTTGGCTCCATCGTCAATGCCTTCATGGTTGGTTGCATGTTTGTGAAGATTTCTCAGCCCAAGAAAAGGGCCGAGACCCTCATGTTCTCTCACAAAGCTGTCATCTCGATGAGGGACACCAAGCTGTGTCTGATGTTCCGGGTCGGAGACCTCCGCAATTCGCACATAGTGGAGGCCTCCATCCGGGCCAAGCTTATCCGCTCAAAGCAGACCAAGGAAGGGGAGTTCATCCCTCTGAACCAAACAGACATCAATGTGGGCTTTGACACGGGAGACGACCGACTCTTCCTGGTATCGCCACTCATCATCTGTCATGAAATAAATGAGAGCAGCCCGTTCTGGGACATCTCTCAGGAGCAACTGGCACGAGAGGAGTTTGAGATTGTTGTCATTCTGGAAGGAATGGTGGAGGCTACAGGTGAGTGAGCACAGCATAGTGGGAGAGAGAGAGACAAAGAGAAAGGGAAGGAGAGAGAGAGACAGAGAGAGGGAGAAAGAGAGAGAACGAGAGCGAGAAAGAGAGAGAACGAGAGCGAGAGAGAGAGAGAGAAAGAGTGCAAGACAGAGAGACTTGAATTTTAATGCCACTTTTATTGCTACAGATATTTACTTTGAATAATTCAGGTACTAACGTACCTTCTATATATCATCAACACTCATGAAAAATGAAAAACAGAAAACTAAAGAATGAAAAGGTAAGAAAAATAAACAGAAATAAAAATGAGAACCCATATGTATGTGCACTGTAAACAGTCAGATGAGATGGGATTAGCCCCATTCCTGTACAAAGAATAACTCTCCATCAGTACTAAACACACAATATCACCATACCAGACAGGAAAGTCAACCAAGTCAATTTATTTATGGAACATAAAATCAAGTAATACTCTGGACTTTTCTGAAATCCTATACACACACACACACAAATATATATATATTAACTGACATTAAAGTTAATTAACTGACATTTATGTTGTTGGGCACTACTGTATGTAAAACCAATAATAAAAACCATTTTTGTACCATTTGATTAATATTATGTTAATTTTCCTTCCCGTGTAATCCAGTAATTGGAATGGTGAATAGTAAATGGGTTTCTCCTGTTATTACCACACATGGACACAGCATCACTGGACTCCAGTTATAATAAATCCACTCCCCATTAACAGCCCAGATTAGATAAATTACCAACACGGAAATAAATATAAATACGTCACAACAATAGTAATTAAACTAATTTGAAAATGAGACCATGGATCACCATGGATACTAATCATGCACAACTGAAAAGTCAAACATAAAAGGGTGACCATGATTATAGTCAGTTCCCCTGGCGACAGATCCCTGTTCCCAGTGCTGACAGATGGATTTACAGCGGAATCCTACTGGGAATCACTAATTAATGTCAATAGCGAATACACTTGACAAGAGTTGCAATTGCACCTTGCTAATTGGCTTCGGTATTGTCCTCTTTGCCAGCACACTCTGTTATTACAGGCAGAATGGCTGAGAGAGAAAGAGGTGGTGGGCTCAGGAGACATCTGTTAGTGGGAGAAACCCAGGGCTCATCAATAGACCTGCCTCTGGGAAATTAAACAGCGGAAACTGACTGAGGAAAGTCCATTGTGAATACTGATCGAATTGTCTCCCACACCCTCTCAAACCCTCGAGCCAAGTGCATCACATTAGAAGTGGGCGGCAGTGAATGGGCTGATTCAGTGTTTCTGCACTTTTCTTTGCTCTTGCTATGCTGATTACGCCATGTAATTAACTGAAGAAAAAAAAAAAAAAAAAGCACTGGAAATTCCCCAAAATGTGTTAGGGGCGCCAATGACCGGAAGCCTGATTAAAACTTATAATTTCCTGAGTATTTAACTTACTTAATTGCTGATTAGCTCTTGTGTGTTAAGTCGAAGAGAGAACGCTAGTTTCTTTCAGCTGATCTTTTTTGTCTCTCCTCCTCTCTCTCCCTCTTGACTTTTCATGTTGTTCTTTGTGTTGCCGGAGTGGGATGGTTGGAAGAATTGCTTGGATCTCATTATTAATGTTGTTAATCATACCAAGTCAGAGGGCTTAAAAGTAATGTCACGACCTGTGGAGAATATTTGAAAATATCTTTGACTGCTTGTATGAAGCAGTTTACAGTAATTGAGAAATATATTGTGTGTTTGTCTTAATTAGCTCCTCAACAATGTAGCAATAAGCTGATCACTGATGTGACACCTTCTATTTCTCAGATTATATGGTTCTGTATATTGGGCAGCATGCTTATTGGTTTTGTGTGTGTGTGTGTGTGTGTGTGTGCGCGTGTGTGTGTGTGTGCGCGTGTGTGTGTGTGTGCTAGTTTGTGCATGTACATATGTGTATGTGCACATGTGCATGTGTTTGTGTGTGTGTGTGTGTGTATGTGAGTGCGCTTGATTGTGTGTGTGTGTGTGTGTGTGTGTGTGCATGTGTGCTTACGTGTGCATATGTGTGTGTGTGTGTGCGCGTGCGTGTGTGAACGTATTTGTGTGTATGCATGTGTGTATGTGTTGGGTGTGTGTGTGTGTGTGTGCTAGTTTGTGCATGTACATGTGCATGTGTGTGTGTCTGTGTGTACATGTGCGCATGTGTGTGTGTATGTGAGTGCGCTTGATTGTGCATGTGCGTGCATGTGTGTGTGCGTGTGCGTGTGCGTGCGTGTGTGTGTGTGTGTGTGTGTATGTGTTGGAGAGGTGTGTGTGTGTTGTTTGGTTAGTCTGCTCATTTCTGTGGATAATATATACAGTAATTGATGTGGCTCTCCGAGGTTCACTTGAGCAGAAGATGAAAATGCTTTTAGTCTATTTATAGACAATTCATCCATAAATATTCAACAATGTGTGTGTGTGTGTGTGTGTGCACGTGTGCACATCGCTAAGAAGAGGGAAATTTTTCTTGTTTTCTTTGTTTAAGTTCTCATTGGTCTAACTGCATAGCCCTGAGGACGTCTTGTCCAAATCATTTAAAACGCACATTTAAAATATTTCAAAGATGCTCCAGGGAACAGAACAAAGAATTTCGCTTGGACTGTGAGAAAAGTGTCTGTTCAAACGTGGAAAAAAAAAAAAAAAAAAAAAGAACCAACTGAGTAACTGTAAGACTATGAGGTTTCGCTAAGACCTTGATACGCGTTCATGAGTCAGGTCTTTAGCTCTCCAAATTTAGGTTGCCTTTAATCCTGGGATCCTCTTGTTTTATCCTCTCAGTTTCGCAGAAGTGAAGAATCGCCTTTATTCTCTGCTTCTCTTTGTCTCTCCCAGCCTTTAGTTATCTGCCTTACCCAGATCCCCTCTCATGCACACATTTTCAGCATACAAATTAGGATTATCCACGACTGCAGATGTATAATCAATATCTGTTAACACAGCATTATTATTGTTGTTTTTTGTTGTTGTTGTTGTTGTTGTGGTTGGATTGTTTGTTTTTACGTCGATCATTTCCATTCATATTTTCTGAAGATTCAAACGGTCTGTTTACAATCCAGACATGTCTGTTTACACCCTAGTGTCTTTCTGATTCGCAGGGATGACGTGCCAAGCCCGTAGCTCTTACCTGGACTCAGAGGTGCTTTGGGGGGAGCGTTTTACCCCTGTGCTCTCCCTGGAGGAAGGATTCTACGAAGTAGACTATGACACCTTCCATCATACCTACCCCACACCCACCCCAACCTGCTCCGCCCACGAACTAGCCGAACTGGCTAAGAAGGGAGAGGCCATTCCCTTACCTCCCCTCTCCCCACCTCCAAACGTGGATCACGAAGTAAAACAGGACAGAACGGCTGAGGAAGAGGAAAAGAAAGAAGAGGATGAAGGAGAGGAGGAGAACATTATCAATGGGGATGTCAGCAAGATGACGAGTGGAGGCGAATAAGGGAGGTGTCACAGTGGACTTAAGAACATACCCCCTGACTTCACACTTTCCTTACAGTGCTGACGGGCAAAGGGATTTGGATTTTTTTTTTTATGGTCAGAAATGCGTTTAAAATGATTTATCAGCTTGCAAGAATCTGTGTGGGTGTCAATCAAAGACTTAATCTGATCAGTCTCCACATTCTGAGCCTCATAAACATGTTACTTGTGAAGTACGTTCATTTCATCAGTTAGCCTGAACATTGCTTGCAGATGGCTTTGCAGATGCTTTTGGCAAGAACGATATAGAATCAGAGACAGTAATTAAGGACGGTAAAATATTTTTATGTTTTTGGCTCATTTTGGAAGAAATGTTTTTTGACGTAAATACACTCAACTTTGTTTAGAGAGTGAAGTACAATCTGAAGTCCACACAAGGGCCCAAATGCTCTCATGTTTTTAAAACATGTTTCATCATAATTTAAAGTCTTAAATTTCAGTCTTAAAATTTTAATGGTCATTGATTGCCATTAGTAACCTGCTGTAGTAAATATGGTCAAAAACAAGGATGGAATACATAGGCCATGTGTCTGATATGAAAAGTTAATTCATAAAAGAAAAGGCTTTATGTTTTAGACTTCATATTTTTAACATGTATTTGTTAAAGAAATGTACATAATGTACACTGTATCATCACTGTGCCAATTCAGAGAAGTAGGATTTTTCTACAAAATATGCTTTAGTATAGAGCGCCATCTACTGTCACAGACTTTGCAACGCCTAAGCAACTACAGCAAAACATACCGTGAGGGTTTCTTCGACGTTTCTTAATCTCGGCCTTCAAAACCCACTTGATATCACATTTCTGTTTTAGCATAATATTCACACCCTTGATTGAATCTACTGACAAATAAAGAGGAGTCTGACAAGTTGTTAGCACGGAAAATAAAAAAAACTGCAGAAACCAGTTATCGAAAAACTGGCCCAAAATTTGCTGGGAATCTAAACATGAATGAAGCATTTTCGATGTGTGAAAGTGTTTTTTCGTGACACAAGAAAATTGTTCTGAATCTTTTGTCTTTGTCTTGGTCTGAAGGCGAGTGCCTGTCACTCTTACCACGCACAGTTTAGACTCATTTAATTTCTATGTCAGTTCCTACGTCATCAAATTGTTATTGCTGCTTTGGGCATTCTGTTTGAAAAATATGAAATCATATAAAAAATAAAATAAAATAAAATAAAATAAAGACAAATTCAGCAGACACTTTGTTTACAATTAAGCGCCTTCCTCATAATTATTTTAATGTTTCGATTGCAGTTTTCTCCTAAATGAAGGCTCATACAAAGTAGATTTCAACAGTTGCATTTCCTCGATGGAGTATACTCTTCTTCCACCTTATTGCCACTGTCCCAGCTGCAAATTGTTTACTCTTGACAGAACAGAACATTTCAGTGTATTCTTCAGATGTACTGAGCCTCCAATGCTTTGGAAGAATGGTGGATCTGACACAACTGGATGGAAAGATACATTCCGTGCTAAATTGTTCTGAGGCACACATAGCGACGTCTTTGGTAACCACCGTTCCTTCACGACACAAAGATATCACTAAAACTCCTTGATTTTATGCTAGTATGAGACAGCCAGTTTCGTTGAGCGATAACGGAAGAATTTAAGATGGAAAACTGAAATTCCTATTTCATAAACCATCAGTGAAGTTGTCTTTCCAACGATTGAAACTATAGGGGTTAGGCGAGAAGTTAAGGTAATTGTTTTTAACTGGTGCTAAAAGTCATATTTTTCAAGAACGTCATTGGTGACATTTGTGTGGTTGATAAGGAAATACATAGGGCCACGGAGAATTTTGCAAATTCGCGACTAACTGTAGGCTACCGTCAGTTTGGGAGAAATAATTGTAAACAGTTCTTGTGTTAGAATTGTAAGCTAAGTTAAACTGGTATATTAATGTATAATGTAGACTGCAGTCTCCTTGGTGGCTTTGGGTAGCCTATAGTGTCGAGTGTCTTTTCGGTTCAAAGCCCTCAGATATCTGATGCCGTTAAGTGCTTAAGGCAGAATGACTTGAATTGGCGGGAATGATGAGTTTAACTTCTTTTTAACTGTGCTACTTGTCCATACCCCTGTGTGTTACAGTGAACTCCACTAGTGTATCTCAGCAATCCATCACGTGATAAAAGGTAAGTGTCTCTTTAAGCGAGCCGTTCTACTGGTGTATTATGACGACAGAGTCATGGTCAGTCTATCGAATGCAAATTGTAGATCTTGGTCATTGTGCAAAGGTGCATGAAACGACGTAACGCAAAATGAAGCTTTTCTGCTGCTGTTGGAGACCTCAGAATGAGGACAATGAAGATACACATGAAGCTAAGAAAGTCACAAAGCGCAGAGCATGTGAAATGCTTAAAGATAAACACAAGAGAAAGAACATCGAAACAAGGGTTAGAAAAACACAGAAAGTTGAGGAGGAGGGGAGGAAAATGGAAAGGCAGAAAGTGAAAATAAATAAGAAAAGGGAAGAAGAGATGGCAAAGATAGTGATGATGATGATGGAGAAGGAGAGAACAACAGATAAGGCTGAGGAGAAGAACATGAAAAATATGAAAGAACCGAATGCAAATGAGATGAAAGTGACAGGAGACATGCAAGAGAACCTGGCTGAGCCACAGCAGAGGCAAGAGAAAGCTAAGGTAGAAGATGTGAAGGAAAAAAGGAAAGTGGAGGAGAGAGTGGACGAGAACTCCGCTCAGAGAGAGGAGATGGAGGAGTCAGTGGACATAGTGAGGGAGGTGGTCCTGCAGAAAGAGGCAGACATAGAGGAGGAGATGGTGGAGGTGAATGAATCGGACAAAGATGAAGAAAAGGTGGACATGTGGGAGAACACCGAGATGGTGAAGAAGGTGCCACTGGCAACGGCAGTGGAGAAGAAGAAGATCGTTTCTGTTTTTCTATTCCTTTTATTCTTTTTTTCTGTTTGTCTGTTTTATGTTTGTCTAAAATTAAATGCAAAATAAAAAATAAGTTTTAAATATATATGTAAGCTCTGTGTTTTTGTCTATTCACAGCCATTAAAAGAATGAGCAATTTTGAAAAACAGTCTGTTCCTGACTGATTGAAACCATACCAAAGTAATGCTTAACTGTGCAGGGGTGTTGTTTCAGAATATGCATTTACATAAGATTTACATAAGGGATGTGCTGATAAAGAGCTGTATGTAGTCAAACGTTTTTTTTTTCCCACATGAGAAATGAATGCAGTGATGGCGGTCTTACAGATGTCCCCTGTTGAATAAGGGGCACACACTCTTCGTTTTTTCTCAGATGTGTGGCTGTGTGGGCATTGCAACTCCCCGGACTTTCTAAGGATTTATCATTACTTCCTTATTTGAGATACCCAAAACACTACACCTCCTGGTGGGAAAAAAAAACATACTTTATTGAGCTTTACTTCATGGTCAGGTTCTTTAAAAACTTTTAACACTGGGCAAGACCCTCTGTATGCCCTACAACTATGGGGGATAACAGTCACATCACAGTCATATCATCTAGGTCTCGGAGAACTGACTGAAAATTATTGTCAGTGAAAATGCATTCCATTAACCTCTGAAGTGCGCTTGTGAATTTTCTGTTCCAAAATTCACGTAGGTGTTGACCGCTTTCAACTAAGGTTTACAAAAAGATGTCTGGTGTTTATCTTTTTTTTTTCTTCTTTCTTTTTTCTCTTCTCTTTTTTTTTTTTTTTTTTTTTTTTTTTTTTGCTAATGTCACCTGATTATAAACTGTGGCTTAATCTGCAGATGGGAATCAGCAAGCCCCACTCAGAGCATCCAGGGATTCTTGTGTCCTTGGTGGTACACGATCTCATCTTTTCTTTTGTTGTTTAATGATGGAATACAGTCCACACATGTCCGAGTCCACACGTGCTACTTCTTTACAGTGACTATGGGTGAAGAATATAGACTGCACCTCTCTCTCTATTATTTTAACATTTGGTCTTACAGCTGTTTTATGTCAGTTTCCACTGTCTCATAAGGACTGGCCTCTGTACTGGTAATGTACCAGTACTTTGTGTAGGATGGAAAACCAGTGCTTAATGAGATCAGTAAACCCTGTGTCAGTTCAGCAGTTTACTTCAGCACCTCCAATCTGAGGTTTAAGCACTGAACACTGGCCCACAAACAACGTAAACATTTAGGCTGTATTTCAGGAGAAACAGTGCCACGCGACCCCCTGCTTGCTCTTTGACTTGGCACAGCAGGACATAGGAGCCAATATGGATAATAACATACATTTTGTCGTTTATTTAATTGTTGCGTTTGAATTCACTACAAATGAAATGGTATTACTGGGGTAATTGCCTCTGAGTGTTATAAATATTTGAAATTGAAATAATTACAAGAAAAGGCACTAACATTGGGCCACAAATGGGAAAAAGATGGGCATAGCAAAACAATTTTCCACTTTACGGATCCTGCATTTTGTACAAAGTTTTATTATACGCAAAGTTCTATTTTTTAATTAGTTTTTGTTTAAAATAAACTGTCTCCTCTCTATTCATCATTGAACTGTGGAATCAGCATTAGATATGATCCCCTGGCCTTTGCTACAAACTAACTAAAGCTTTGATAGATGTCAAAGTCACTACACGAAAGGGTTGCAGTTTTGCAACCTAAGTGGATTTACCTCAGTTACAAGATTTCAGGTGAATGAACAGGCTGCCCCCTTGTCTGTCTTGGATTCAACCTCCTTACAAAGCCAGGCAATGTGTCTGCATAAAACGTGTGTGTCATTGTTCTACACAGAGCCAACTACTGTTGAAGAGCCATCTGGCACTCTCAGTAGACGTGTTCAGCGCTGATTTTGGGTCAACTTTCGCCACCCTAAATGCTAGTACAGTTAGCCACATTTTGTCATTCTCATTTGTTTGTCATTAGACATCCTCCATTTTAACCTTAAAACAGGTCTCAGGACAGACAGCTTTATCTAGCTATTCGTCCTTGTCACCTTGGTAACTAGTTATTTAGCCACTTAGCTCTATAGTTTAGCATAGCTAATGCTTAATGTTTGCGTTTTAAATTTATGGATATATTGAAATGTGCTGGTATTCCTTACGTCTAAATATCTATTTTTTGGTATGCTTTTCTTCTTCTCTGGATTTTTATTTCAGAAATTGAGGGAACTTAAAAATAATGTCAGGCAATTGGTGTTTGTAGGAATAATAAAAAGGCGCAGAGATGGATTTTGATTGAAGTCTCCTTTTATTTAGGGTCAGTGATAGGTAAAGACGAAGAAGGAGAGGAGAAGAGACCCTCCTGCAAAAGATGTTACCGTGCACAAGACGTTACTGTGACCAAGGAAAACAACTTCTCAGACAAAGATATACACAGGCACTGCAAGCACCCATGACCTTGTCTGCCATAGATAACAGCACCTCAGACTCACACCTGAGACTTCCATAATGAGGAGCGAGTGTCCTCTGCTTAACCCTCCAGTTCATGTCATGTATGAATTACTATTTAGTTCTGTGAATATGTGGATGTGTAGATATATGAATATGTGCATGCAAAGATATATGGATATGTAGATACAAGGATATGCACGCGATCATGTGCGTGTGAGGATATGTGGATCCACGTGTGTGTGTGTGTGTGTGTGTGTGTGTGTGTGTGTGTGTGTGTGTCTGTGTGTCTGTCTGTCTGTCTGTCTGTCTAACTCTAATACTACGGAAAATGTTCTACTTGGTCCCACATCTCCCCGCTCTCAGTCGTGAAGAGTTCTAACAATTACTATTGATTAACACTAATATGCAAGCTAATTACTCGTCAAACCTTTATACACATAATAGTTCGTCAATCCACTACCCATCTACATCCTCAGAATGAGAAGGTCTAACAGCTTCAATCTGCGTACCATGCAAATGGGGGAGGAAAGTTTCATATTCAGACAGGTATTAAAGGCCCTCTAGCAAGCCTATAGTTTGGCTGCCATCGCAGGGTAGTAACAAAACATGTTACAGCGTGTAACATGTTTTGTTCAATATACTCTCAAAATACTTATATTTTATATATTATAATGTGCTTCATGATGAATTCATCTTCTTGTCCTCTGGATGGTTTGACCCTTTGTGAGTCGTAGACCAGCAGCAAAAGTAGAGGTTACAGGGAGAGGTTACAAGTACTTCACCTGGTAGCGATGAATCTTGTCTCGTCTAATTAGCAGTATATTGAGCAGAGATGTATTGAAAGAATGCCACTACAGAACGGTATCTAGTTCCAGGGGGTGTTCTGGTCCACTGGCTCTGTAGTTTACAGTATAGATGACCTGTACTGAGACAAGTCTACACCTAACCAACATGCGTACTGAGTGATAATGGCTAACTCTGTTACTCAGTCAGCAGCTAGCTCTCTTCAAGGGTTAGAATTGTGACCCCATCACTGTTGACAGGACAGGCGAAGTAAATCCTACAGTGAGAACACAAGGGTCTGCAAACGACTGCATAATAAGCTGCCCTATTTAGGTGAACTAGAGAACTTGAAAATTAATATGTCTTCCTGACAGGTGCAAGCTTCTTGGTGTACTACAGTGCTGCTTTCCTAATAGCCAGTCGTCATATGTGGTTGGAAGACGTCGGTGAATCTCAGATCTGGAAAACACTGGGCCAACAACAAACATACTGAAAGCAATAACATGGATATTATAAGGATTAGGATAAGGCCTCCAAAGTAGGAGCTAATCAGAGTGCAGGTGGAATCTACAATGGTATAATGGTATTGCTTCCTGGCGAGCTTCAAAGTGGGGTGGCTCCTGAGCTTCTAAACTGTGAGTCACAGGTTGTTGTGCACATACACTCATCGCCCTCTTGTGGTTAGTTAGCACTATTGCACAGATCCCGATCCTGGTAAACAGCTCAGTTCTTCCCACTGGCTCCCACACTCTGACCACTTTTAATTAGTTTACAGTGTGAGGCATGAATCCACTGTCTCTCGCCCTGAACTTTAACTGCTGAAAGGTATAACTAACAGCACTGGGTATGGTCCTTCTCATCTTGGTTCTAGACCTGAAGATGGAAATTTCTTAATCACAACACACTGTCCCCCATCTGGTGACTCTACCCACGCCTCCCTAACTTGGGCCTCTGCTGCAAGCTTTGGCGAGATTGCAACAGTACTGAGGCAGGGAGTTGGGGATGGGGGGGGGGGGTGGACATCAGCCTAAAGCAAACCTGGTGTACTAGAAAGCTTCACATGCCACCCTGTGATGATCTCATAAGGGCTGAGTCAGGTGCACCACCTACTACTTACAGTATACTTACACTCATCACCAACTCAGTCTTATTTCTGACTTAGTGAGGATGTCTCAACATTATCCAGGCTTTCGACTTTGAATGGAGATAGAACTGAGAATGACTCACACGTAAAGAATTTTAGCTTGGTCTCTGGAGGGTGATTCCCCTTGGCTGCGGTACATGGAAGAGTCCCTTTTTCTCTGAAGGATGACTTCACTCTGTTTCTATTCCATCTGGGTCACAGCACGAAATATGTTGGGCATTTGTGTTTGTAAAAATAATAAAAAGCCGCAGAGGTGGATTTTGGTTGAAGTCTCCTTTTATTGAGGTTCAGTGATGGTTACAGACAAAGAAGGAGAGGAGAGGAGACCCTCCTGCACGAGACGTTACTGCAACTAAAGAAAGCAACTTCTCTGTGTATAAAGATATACACAGGCACTGCAAGCACCCACGACCTTGTCTGCCATAGATAACAGCACCTCAGACTGACATCCGAGACTTCCATAATGAGGATCAAGAGTCCTCTGCTTAAACCTCCAGTTCTTGTCACGTGTGAATTACTATTTAGTTCTGTGAATATGTGGATGTGTAGATATATGAATATGTGCATGCAAAGATATATGGATATGTAGATACAACAACGATGCGTAAATGAACATGTGCGTGTGAGGATATGTGGATCCATGGGTGTGTGTCTGTGTGTTTAACTCTAATACCACAGAAAATATTCTACATGGTTCTACAATGATAATAAAATGAAAAAAGAACCTTATAGAACTACTTTTTATTTACCATGGTGTTTAATTATTGGTTAATTCTAGAAGGTTCAGCTGTGGTACCATATGCCGCCTAGATTTGTTTGTAATTCAAAAACGGTCTTGTTTTTTGATTGTGTAACAGCTACCGCTGTTTTGCCACTCTCCGTTCACTCTGAGTCACTACACTGCAATCATAGACAGTCTTAAGTGGCTGTAATAAAACTGAAAATCATGTGGAGCTAGATGGTCATATTTCAAAATCTATATTTGTTTTCTTTATCTTCAGTCTCAAATTTCAGCCGTAATAAATTGTTATTAGTCACATGCTGTGGCTCATAAAAGAAACTACTTTATGACTTTATGATCTGGGTCTTATATTTTTTTTTAAATTTAGTTGTTAAGATTTTGTACTTATTGTACAATATAGAGTCACGACTGCGACTGAGTCTTGATGATTACTGGAGAAAACAATTTCTCGTGCAAAGATATACCCGTGCTCCACAAGGCCTTTGACTTTGTCTGCCATAGATAACAAGCACCTCACACTAACACCCAAGACTGTAGCAAGTGTACTCTGCTTCACTCTCCAGTTTATGTCAATTTGTGTGAGTTACTATTTGTTTCTGTGAATGGGAGGATGTGTAGATGTATGGATATTCGCATATGGGGATGCGTACATGTTGTACGTGCATGTAGGTATGCAAACACATGTGTGTGAGGATATGTGTGTGTCTCTTCTGACCATAATATCACAGAGAACATTCTGCTAGGCCCCACAGTATTAGTGCAGGAGTAGAAAGGTGCGCAGTTCAGTGGGTCCTGAGGACTGAGTTTATGTAAAACTGGCCTAAATTACACAAACTGAAGACACTGCAAGTCATTCTGCGTGATTGAGGTATCACTGAAGTACCAGTGGTTCTCAATTCCAGTCCTGGGGGCCCACTGTCCTGCACGTCTTTGTTTTAACTCTTCATTATCACAGTTAAATGAGCTAATCAAGGGCTTGATGATTAATTGATCAGTGGAATCAGAATGTGTCAGACCTGAGTTAAAACAAAGACATGCAGGGCAGCTGGCCCCCAGCACTGGAGCTGAGAATCAGTGGTTTAGACTAATTTAATCTCTATATCAATTTTTGCTTTCATCGTACCCTCTGTTACACTGTTTTGTGTATCCTGTTTGAAAATTGTGGAAATGTTGTGACAACTTGAACAATAATATACAAATAAAATAAATTAACATAGAGACAAATTCTCCGGGATTAACTGGGAGTGAGACCAAAGAATCATTACATGTAATCATCTAAATAACAAGTTCTCCACAAGGATCTAAGTTTTGTTTTGTTAGTTTGTTTGTTTGTTTTGTTACATTAAAGTAAGTCAGACCAGTTTCCTTGTAAATGCTGTTAACATACTGATTTTGTCTTCAAGAAGACATTACTTTTGCCCTGTATTACACAAAAATCCATAAGGGATGTTTAAAATTTCTATCACTTTGTTGTAGGGGATATTGGAATTATTACTGCTGTTGATTAATTCATTTGTGGTCAGTTGATCTATCCAGTGATTAATATTACTGTTCTTAATGACTCAGGGCAGCAGTTGAGTTTTGTAACAAGTAAGATCTGAGGGAATTCGCGTGATCTTTAACGGTTCTACAAGTAAACAGGGTAGTGTTCTGAAAGGCTGAAAAAATTAATAAGGTTCTCGCTCCCCTTTATTGCACTATGAGACTACTAATTTCCAAACAAAAGTAATAGGACAAGAAGTAATAACTTGACATTCACAGGACCTATTTCATTGTCTTAGCAGTATGTGTAGCTTTCAGATGACACCATGATTGTGCGTTCCGAGGCCAGGGATTAATGCGTTTCTTATTAACGTCGAAAATGCAAATAATTTAGCAAGAGAAAACAACATCAAACGTGATATTCAGTTTATATGGTTAATGCTACAGAATTACGGGTTGCCTTTTAAAAGAAGTCTGAAAATACTGAGATCTTTTGATATGATGGAGTCAAGTGTTCAGATATCTACGTTGTTTTTGTTCGTTTATGGGAACATTTCTAGAATTAAAAGATTTTCGTCAGTTTACATGAACATTCGGTATTAACGAGTTGTCGGCACTTGCACTGAATTATGTCCAGATAAGCAGCAGAACTTGTTCATTTTTTTTCCTTTTTCTTTTTTTCTTTTTGTATCTTACTCCGCACGTGGAACGGTAACCAGCTATCGGGATAAACACGGTGACGTTATAGTTGTACTGTGACGACATAGTCATAGTACCATTAACTGAGAACACAGTGTAGACCCAGTTAATTGCAGCCGGACGTCTGTGAAGAGAGAAAAAGAAAAATGAAGCTCTTCTGCTGTTGGAGGCCTCACGATGAGTGTCCTGAAGAGGACACGTATAAAGTGGAGAACGTAGCAAAGTGCAACGCAAGCGCAAAGATTAAAAAGAAAGGGAAACGAAAAAGCATCCTGAAGAGGGTGAATAAACAAACCCCCAAAAGTGAAGGGGGGCTGCAGAAAGTGGAAGAGGGTATGAAGAGGGAAAATGAGATGATGAGTGAAGTGAAGATGAAGACACAGAGAATATCTCCTAAAGGGCAGGAAACAGACATAAGTAAGAAGGGAGAGAAGGAGATGGCAAAGATAGTGATGGTGGAGAAGAAGAAGAGAATAACAGCTAAGGTGGCCAAAATGAAAGTGAGAGAAATGGATGAACTGAATGCAAAGGAAGTGGAAATGAATGAAGGAGTGGACAAGAATCTGGATGAGCCAGTGGAGAAGGAAGAGAAAAAGAAAGTTGAGGAGAACATGAAGGAGAAGGAAATGGAGGAGAGAAAGGAGAGGAACACTGTAGAGGAAAAGGAGGTGGAGGAGACAGTGAATGTCATGGGGGGAGGGATGGTGGGGGCAGAGGTGTGTATGGAGAAAAAGTATGAAGAGTCGGAACAGAAGGAGAATGAGGAGAGAGTGGCAGAGGAGTGGGTGGCGGACAGTGAGGAAGAAGAGGAGATGGTAGAAGATGAAAAGGTGGAGGTTCTGATGATGATTGAGAACCTTGAGATGGTGAAGAAAGTGAAGATGGAGAAGGCGGTGCAGAGGAAGAGCATCATTTTATTTTTTGTTCTTCTTTCTTTTTCATTTATTATTGCTTTACATTTTGTTTTCTTTCATTTTAATTGACAACAAAATAAAATGAATTTAAAAATAACAAAAATGTATGTTCTGTAGTTTGCGCATATTCACAGCATATGAAAGAGTGAACACCTTTACCGACAGCATGTTTCTGACTTATTGAAACCATAATAAATTATGCATAACAGAACAGAGGTATCTGTTTAGGGTAAGTGGCAAACTTTAGAGAGTGTGAAGAGTGCAAATGGTGTGAATAGTGTGAATTGTTGAATAACTATAAATTATAACTTTAATCATTATAGTGTTCCCATATAATCTTCAGCAACTGATCATAGTAATGGTTGTGCTGCAGAAGTCCCCAGCTGAACAAGAGGCAGGCACTCTTCAGATGTGTGGGTGAGGGTTTTGTATGGTTCCTAGCATGAGCTTAATCAAGCAGCTATCATTAAGAAAAGAACAAATGTTTCCACTGGACTGTTGGACATTCTCCACTCAACAGCTACTCCAGACTTCCTCTGAGTGTGTTGTTAGTCCATTATTTGAGATGACATGAGGAGTATGTCTCCTGCTGGAGAGAAAAAAACAAAACAAAAACATTTTTATTCAGCTATACCTTAATGTTATTTACTCGGAAAACCTTTCAGTGCTTTACAATCTCTCTACATCTCTTGCCACATATTCTAAAAGAGAGGACTCCTGGTTTAAGTTCAGTGTGGCTGCTGATGGCTGAAACAATCTGAATAGTGTTTTGACAGAAGCTGATTTTGGTTTGGTTATTTCACAACTGTTACAGTTTTGATCTCTGTTTTGACAGAAACTTCATGTTGTGATACCATTGAAATTCACATATACTAAAGTGTTCTAAGATCCAAACTACTACATCATTATTACATCTAGCATAAAGTAAGCCATATAAGGGATGTACAAACCACAAATTGCCTTAACCACTAGCCAACCCCAGTCTTTGTTAATATCCATTCCTCTCTGCTCAAAATGTTCTTGTTACAGAAGCTTTCCATCATCACTGATACCATAGATGATATGTTGTTTACTCGGTTGTTTCAACAACTCCAATCTGTAGTTGTAATCTGTAATTGGATACTCGCAGAGTGAGGAATGAAAAGCTTCATCGTGCATTTCAGAAGTAACAGTTCCTGACAGCCTGCCACCGTCAGTGGATTAACCTGTTTTCAGATAGATACATTGGCAGCCAAGTTGTCTGAATGGGGTTTAGAGTGTTCTTACAAATACAGACAGTATGTCCTGGTTTCTGACATGTAAAACAAATTGGCTGTCTGAACAAAATTATAAAATGTAACTCTTTTCTCTGTCTCACACAATAGCGCATAAGAAATCTCGAGATTAGCGGAGATTGCTGTAAAAAAGAAGTTGACGATTCAAAACTTTCATGTTAAAAATCATTAAAACAAGTACAGCAAACCAGAGCATGTTTATCTATGAAATCAATTGCTTGCATGGGTGTGTACCTCTAACTTTCTCATGAGAGTTATCCTATAATCTGAACTATACTTTCACATAGCATCATTCCTACTGTCTCATGCTGCACTTTCTCTTTTTCTTTCTTATTCACACCTTTTTTGGGGTGGACTAAACCAAGACTCGTTTACATCTAACCCAGCACTTTCATCAACGCTCCTCACAGTACTGATTGAGGTTGATCAGAAATATTCCACATCAGCACTACAGCTACACAATTTCCCAGTAGCACCCCCTGGAGGTCAAACACAGCTCTTCCAACCATCTACTAATGCAATCCATCATTTAAAGTTCTGAAATGAATTTCTTGGCTCCTCATGCAAACCTGCCTTCCAGCACTGAAACAACTAATTCTAAAATGTGGGTCATTTCTCATATGCTTTTCTGTATCTTTCACTCCAATTTATCAGACTGCCAAGTGTACTCTAACAACATGATATTAGTGCATTTGCACATGGTTGAGGGCTAGCGTTTTATCTATAAAATAAAGGTCAGATGTAATTAGTTTAAATGATCTCTTCTTTCTGTTCACTGAAGTTGACGACTGAACTATGGAAAATAAATACTAATATTCCCATTCATTTAAAGGGATATAGCTCATACAGTTGTAGTAATTCAAAGTGTAAAATATATTCTTACATTTAAATGCCGGTGTCCCAAACGTCATGCCATTTTCACACATTCTGTTCTAAATTTTTCCCTCAACGCTCTCTAATCCTTCTCACCAGACTATAATAAATTATGATCAAATAAATATGTATTCCATTGGTCTCGGTGTACGGATGGAGTAGAGAAAAAGTTCTCAGAGACAAAAAGATAACAGTTCCGAGGTTTCTCAGGTAGGTGGCGACACAGACCTTAGGTTGAGATGGCCCTAGCTCGCGATGCATGCTGGGAATGACGACCTTTATTGCACATGTGGCCATGTGATTCTAAGCAGTAAGTGTTTCTGGTCCTTTTGCAGGCGGCTGAGGCGACTCGTGCTGAGCGCACTGAAGTTTGTTGTCTTGGTGGTTATTAAGACTAACTCTTTAAATCTACAATGAAACCCGGTAAGTTAAATTCAGCATATATCTATATATGCGTATTGCAGTTTTCTGTTAGAACGTAATTCGCTGTTAGTTTAGCTATTTAACTTCAAACAGAACATCCTCACATGGAGTTGGCAAACTTGCTAACGTTTTGTAGCTAACGGCCTTGTGTAGGTATGAATGATGTCGTCATTGCACAGTTTATTTGTTAAACTTTTTTAGTACGTTGACCATTTGTAGTACTGACTATGATAACGATATTAGGTAGGCTCAAGTTACTATTTTGCTCTTACAATTGGCTAGTGGTTCGGTTTGTTGGCCGAAGGTAGGCAAGCTCTAAGTTAAACCTCCACATGGCACTTGTAAAGAAAATACCCTCGTGTTTAAGGAGAGACTAGCGACGTGTTTTGCTAGTGCCAAGACCACGGATGTAGAAATAAATTTTGCTGGTTAAAACTTTGAGACCACTTTGTGTTTATAGATGTCCTTTATATACATTACGTTAGCATAATTTAACTCAGCTGGCTAATCGGCTGACAGAGATCCTCACGTTGTGGTTCTCCATGTGCTACTCAGGTGAGCCGCGTTGTTGACCAGTGCGGCGAACACTGAAATTTAGCGTGCGATTTGTAAATCAGTAATCACTATATTTTTGAACCGAAATTACCAACGGCTGCAGCGTTTCTCTTTGGCTTTACTTTCGCGTGTTTTTATCGTCATGTGTGATCTGATTTTTATTTGATCTGATCCGCGAACTGAGATATTTTGTTTTTCTTTAACTACTCTTCATGGTTTGTAAATTTTTGTCTAATATAAATGTCTTTTTCAGTGTTCATGAAATATGAGCTTTCTATTTTGCAGGATTCAGTCCCCGTGGTGGGAGAGGTGGTTTTGGTGGCAGGGGTCGCGGAGGTTTCGGAGATAGGGGTGGAAGAGGAGGATTCCGGGGCGGCAGGGGTGGTGGTGGTGGTAAGACACAGTTACTGTGGTTCTATTGAAATGCTGAAAATGTGCTGTTCTTGAATGTGTCAACATACAGTAGTAATTTGAATGCTTTGAGCTACTAAACACATTTTGTGATGGAATGAGGTAATAACCCTTAAGATATCATTGAATCTGTAACACTGACAACTCTATAGCTGATAATCAGGTTTTGTGTGATGTATAATGGCATCCTTGCATTGGTCTTGCAAATGGGGAATGTTACCTGTTATTGATGTTGTTGTAGTTACTAAACAGAAAGGTGTGTATCTGAACCTTTTGTTACAGGTGGTGGATTCAAGTCCCCTGGTGGAGACGGCGGATTCCGTGGACGTGGAGGGGGCCGTGGGACTCCTAGAGGGAGAGGGGGAAGAGGAGCCGGAGGTCGCGGAGGCTTCAGAGGTGGCAAGAAAGTGACAGTGGAGCCACACAGACACGAAGGTCAGTTCTCAGAGGGTGACTTCATGTCTGTCCTTTACAGTACTATTAAACACAAGTAAAAGTCGGACTAAGTCAGCATGTCGGTCAAGACTACATCAGAATGTGCACTGATATTAAGTCTAATTATTTCGTATCTGAGGATAGTTGATTCACTTGTTGGATTTCAACAAGATGGATGCGATATACTATTTTTTTCTTCCTGTTCTACCTGACTCAGTATGCACAGAACAAAGTGTATGTTTGTGGAGGTTTTGCAGAATGTTACATATCTCAATTCGTTTACTTATTTACTGTTCGTTTTCAGGAGTATTTATTTGTCGCGGTAAGGAGGATGCTTTAGTGACAAAGAACATGGTCACTGGAGAGTCTGTGTATGGGGAGAAAAGGATAAGCGTTGAGGTAAGCATGTTTTTCTATCTTTTATACAGTTTGTATATCTTGTGCTTCTTATACCAGAACAAGAAATCAGACATTTTAAAGCATGGATAACTGGCATAATGTTTACCGCAGGAGGGAGAGACAAAGATGGAGTACAGAGCATGGAACCCCTTTCGGTCGAAGCTGGCAGCAGCCATTTTGGGAGGTATTGATCAAATCCACATCAAGCCCGGGGCAAAAGTCATGTACTTAGGTGCCGCATCTGGAACTACCGTGTCCCACGTATCCGACATTGTCGGACCGGTGCGTATGTTTTGTGTTTTTCAGAACCTTGTCAGGAAAGGGCATTGTGACATGTCTAATTCTTCAGTTGAATTTCTCATATTCCACTTGGACTAACATTGATTTAACAAACCTTACCTTAGTCCAATGTTACAAACATCCTAGGGAACATGTACTCATTTAATTTGCTGCTGCTGTAATATAGTTCTGTATACCTCAATTTTAGGTAACTAGACCCAAAGGGTGAGATTTTCATAGAAACCGTGGATTTATGTGGCTCTTAATGTGTTTTTTTGTGAATGTCTTTGTTCCCAACAGGAAGGTTTAGTATATGCTGTGGAGTTTTCCCATAGATCAGGAAGAGATTTGCTTAATGTGGCTAAGAAGAGAACAAACATCATCCCCATCATTGAGGATGCAAGGCATCCACACAAGTACCGTATGCTTGTTGGTAAGTTCCTGTGCGTGAAATTGTATCTGGCTATATCTGGTCTCCTGTAGTTTTTCGCTCAGTTTCATGCGTTTGCGTGTTTCAGGAATGGTTGACGTTATCTTCGCCGATGTAGCTCAGCCTGACCAAACTAGAATTGTCGCCCTCAACGCACACAACTTCCTCAAAAACGGAGGGCATTTTGTCATCTCTATCAAGGTAACGCGATGGGAAATATCTTAAACTATGTCTGCTGAAGGTGATTTTTACTATGTAATTGCTTTGATATTGTTTTATCATGTTTCCCCTGCATGGAATTGAAATGTCAGTTCCATGTCTTGTCAAAATGAAGTACATTGCTTAGTCCAATCTGTGTTCAATTCTAGCAAAGTTAGTTAAGTTCCATGTTAAACTTGGATCACTACATTAGCTTTTTGAGACACAAACAGTATGTTTCTTAGTACATCTATGAACTAAGCATTATTTTATTGTAAATTAAATATTGGCGTGGACAAGAGTACTGCCTCACCAGCAGAGAGGAAAGCACACTTCCAAACACACATCTGTGAGTCCAGAGCTTTAGTGAACATAAAGCTTTGTAGTCATTTGCAGAAGAGGGTTATTAAGAAAAGCCTGTATTAAGTGGTAATAAGGTAACTGTTTCACCCACACTTTGGCCAGGATCACCACAAATGTCTCCAAATATACACATAAAACTGTAAGCTTTTCTTAAGGCTTCACCTGAGGGTTTTTTTGTTGTTGTTGGGTTTTGTTTTGGTCCTTTTTGTGGTTAGTTTTCTGTCTCCTCATGTCAGTATTTTTGCTTCCCAGGCAAACTGCATTGACTCAACAGCAGCACCAGAGGCAGTGTTTGCAGCAGAGGTCAAGAAGATGAGTGCCGAGAACATGAAGCCCCAGGAACAGCTGACGCTGGAGCCATACGAGAGAGATCATGCTGTTGTCGTTGGCATCTACAGGTGAGAATTTCTGTCTTTGGTTTTTGTTTTTGTTTAATTTCACCTGAACAAAAATCTAGATTTTAGGAGCACTTGCTACCAGTCATTTCATGCTTATTAGGCTTCTCGAAGATGTACCATCTGTGTTTGATCAGCTAAATTGCTCCAAAACCCAAAACATTAAGTATAACATTGAAGAGTTCAAGTCCACAAAGAAAAGGATTTTCACCTCAGGTTTAATATGCATGAATGAAGGCATGGAAAAAAGTTTGTGTGTTTTCAAATTTTCCATAGAATGATCGCCATGGAATGTAACATGAAGTTCGGTCCAGTATTTCTATAATTGACAAAAACCTACGAATCCTAGTCTAAGTCATAAAATTCACCACTTGGCAGGCTTTCACATCCACTCCTCAAATAACATTGATACTGAATGTGAAACTGCTTCTGTTTTACATCCACTTTATGTATTCTGATATGAGGACTCCAGCTTTGCTCTAAAGGGCTTGTTATACATTTTTCTCCATTACCTGAGACTCTTCAGAGTTAACTGCTCAAATTCTTCAATGACTACTGGTCCTTTTAATGTTGTTGCCATATAATTTGGATTGTGTATCTTTTGCTCAGTTTTGACTTCTTTACTTCTTTCTCCTTAGACCACCCCCCAAACAGAAGAAATGAAAAGCCTGACTGACTTTGGCACTGTGGCTTTGTTTGGACTTTTTTCACCTACTGTTGTCCCAGCTTTGACCATCAGGGGGTGGAAAGACACAGGGCACATGGTTGCAAAAAATGCTTGGCAGATATTGCTTTCACCACACCTGCATTTTTCCCTGCATCTAACTAAACCATTTTAGCATGTGTGGAGCAAAGACACATGGAAGGTCACCCTGTCTCTCTGACAAGAAGAAACAAAACTTTGATTAGTTCACTATAAAATGGTCTCAGCAGATTTTTCACTGTGTAAAATACTAGTACAGTATGCTGAGAGTTTGCTGTGCTCCTGTGAATTGTTGGATAAAATATTTCTGCTTCATTGTTTTTTGTTTTAGTTTTTTAAGCCTTGATAAAGTTGTGTAGAGCTGTTCTGTTAATCCAAAAATCCTTATTGCAAACTCATGATGTTTAATCAGCGTGTGACTGATTTATATGTATAACTTCATCAATGTATAATTGATTTAATGTCTGGAATTGACAAATTACGAGTTTGTCTTTGGTCTTTTTTATTATTAAAAAGGGAAAAAATGGACCATTGTTTGCATTAAGCTGATATTTCCACAATATCATCTCTGACAACTTAAAACTCAGCCAATTCAGTATTTCAAGTCATTCAACCGATATGGCAAAGTAGCCTGATACCATGCAATAACAAAAAAAAAAAAATCAGTGTTTAAGCGTGTATATTTTGCAGTCCGTCGACTATAATCATTAGTGTATTTCAATAAGAGCATAGCTTGTATCAAATGGCCAAAATATTTTAAGAAGGAAAAAGTTGTAATGTCACTTGGTGTGATGATAAACCTCCATTCACGAATGACTAAGTGAATCATGAACACAGCGTTGAGTCAGCAGGCAACTAGTTTTAAGAAACGCGTTAAAACTTTTCTGCGCCATTTTTAATCGTGAACGCGCTCTAATAACGTTAAAAAGGATGGAATGTACAAGGGCGAAATGTACCATGTTGCAGGAAAATGTGTGCACTTTAGGATGACGCTCGCATTTCATGAATTTGAGTATAGCGATACACAGACAACAAACCAAAATATTCTTTTTCTGTGTCGAGTGAAACAAGTTTTCTAGCCACAGTGCTGCATTTTCAGCATCCCTTCTTCTGCCCGCCGCCATTTTGAGCGAATGAACGAGCAGTGGGGAAAAAAATGACCAATGACTTCCGCGAAGACGCGTTGATGTGGCGGGAAAGTTGAAATCACCTTCGTGTTACCTGAAATCTATAGTTTTCAGCATCATTTACATGTGGGTCTACATTTAAAGTATTGCGGAGTCGGCACAGTTTTGCTCTCCAATGTTAAATTTCACGCGCTTATTGCCATACTAGATGCCAGTACATTATCAGACTGATTTTTACTGTGGTAAACATGGTACTAAAATTTCAAAATGATTGCCAATTTTGAATATATGTGGTCAGCTGGTACATACAGATCAGTGGACTAGGGCCTCCAATGTAAGCTTCGATTCAGCAACTCCCAAAACTTCAGAAAGCAGGTGAGTGATCTCTCAGTCCTGTAGCGAGTATTAAAAGTGGCAGTCCGTGGCAGATATAATGAATTTGTAACTTAATGCAGTCAGCCCTTCCTCATTCTTGTTGAAACTTTCGTGTAGAGAATGGTTACTTTATATGATTTCCAAACAGATCTCTTGGTCGATAAATATAAACTTGATTAGTCTAGATGTTATATGTTGCGGTTTTATTGTTTCATTTAATACACAGGTGGTTTAACTCGTTGAAACTTTTACCGTAAGAAATGTTGTGGTGTCATGTGCACTATAAATGTGACAGATATTCCTTACTGAGTGTTTGATGACCAAGTTAACTGTCAGAAGTAGGTTAATGATGTCCTCAAATATCTTTGAATGGCTTCGAAGATACCATATCCAGCAGGGTATTTTTAAAATGATTTCAGTAGCCATAAAGTTGAATTTGAGCTTATTGACTTTGGAATAGCGGATGGCTCCAGTAATGGATGAAACAGATGTGATGTAACGGTAGGTAACACGTAAAATTGTGTACTTCGGGTAATTCAAATCGCAGCCCTGGTTTATTCAGTTCATATCAATTACATTGGCTAATGTTTGCTAGTTGCTATCGATATTACAGTGGCAAGTGTTTACTGTTTATCTGTAAGTTAACGAACTTGCCAAGCTGCTACGAATTTCCGAATCAGCCAGTCTGACAACTTTACTGTTGCTGTACACCAGCTGTGCTTCCCTCTGTGAAACGTACTTTACGTTCAACATATCTTACTCGGGGAATGATCTTCCTTCCTTCAACTCTGTGCCCATGTGTAGCCAAGTTAACGTTAACATCATTACCTGCCTAACTCGTTCTGACATGTCAGTCATTATTGCGTCTCAGTCCCTAACACAGCTTAAATGTTATTTCAAGCATGAGGTTTGTTACTTTGCACTGGGTATCAATTTTATTTCCATTTTAAATAATAATCTAACTTACACAGAGAGTCTTTAGTTGTTGCGAATCTCTCGATTGTTTTGGCGGCCATTTTGTGAGGAAAGTCAACTGAGCATTGCACTAAAGCAAGCGGGGACGAGCTTTGATCCGGGGGCGCGCTGATCGTGCAGACCCTCTCCCAGCGAAAGCAAGCCGTGGACTGATCGAGATTATCGGGCAGTGAGGGGGGTCCCTAGCGAATGCACATCGCTAGTTTTAGCGGTGCGACGGATATACCCCAATTTTATTTTATTCATTTTTCATTTGAACTATCACCTTACCCCTCCAACGCCACGCTGCACCTCAACAAGCAACACTGAGCAGTAACCACAACTACTGGCAATGTTAGCTAGCTAGCGCAAGCTTGCTAGCCTCTGAGGACCCATACGACTAGTTACAAGGTTTCTCGTAGGGGGAAAGAAGCGAAGGAATGGCTGCGTAAAAGGAGAAACGTAAAAGGGATATAGGAACGTATACAGTTGTCACTGTGCGCTCGACAAATCTGCTGCCCGTTATAGCAACATTAGCCTGTTCTGCGCCGGGGCTGAGTCGCCGAAACCCCGGACTGCCAGTGCGCTCATTTGCTGGGGTGCGCTTTGGAGACGAAGTCGAACGACAATATTGGACATAAATGTGCCGAGGGGGATTGTACAGAAAATCATAAACGGTACGATATCCTGTGAAAAGATTCGCACCCATCAGAGGGGTGGCGATTAGGGGGGAGGGGGGTTCGGTTTGCCGGTTTGAAATCTGCCCGGTACCTGTGTAGTGGAGGTTTGGACGGAGGGAGAGGGAATACTGATAATGGCTGCTCCGAGAAGCTGGAAACGAACCGCCGCCTGAGGTAAGCCAGTTGTGGTCCATGCATTTCAAATCCGTCAATACAAAACTTTGTATTCTTGAGTTATTTGGTGAATCTATTTGTATACGTGAGACATCCGTTTAAACGGATGTCTGTGGCTTCATGGCAGCACCTTCCCTCCATATTTTCCCCAAGCATCAAGACACCGTGTTCCAGTAGGTGCCTAATGTACAGGCCGTTAAGAGTCGGGACTAGAAAAAGGAGAATGGCAAAGGAGTGAGAATATTCGGCATGTAACTTCATGTTAATTGGGTACTACACAACAGATTTTCGTTCTTGTATATAGTCCATCGCTTTGGTAAAGCAGGTGTCAGTGATTTGCAATGACGGAGATCACTATTACAAATGCGGTTTGGCTAACATCACCTATAAAGTATCAGTGGCAAGTTTAGCGTGCTATTTTATAACGTTAGGTTGCAGCATACCTACCACAAATACCCTTCAAAGGGCTGATCCCCCTCCATCCGATACATTTTATATGCTTGCAAGATAATTTGAATCGGTGGCATAGCTGTAGCAATCATTTATCTATGGACATATTTGATGTGGATTATATGTGTCCTTTGGTTGCCGTTTTTTTGGGTTTTTTTTTTTTTTTTTTAATGATTCGATTTGATCAATCGTATTCGTATTGATACGAAACCAGGTAGCTATTTAGGGATTGATTGAAATCCTTTTCAATCATACTAGCCACAATTACATTAATGCAAACTGCAGTGTTGCATGAAATGCAAATCTTATGAAGAGAATGCCTAAAACGATTGCAGTGTTGGCCAGAACATTGAATATTTTTACTGTATGTGCAAATGCATCTGTTACCATATTATGCATCATCATGATGTTTAGAAAAATCTTGAGTATATTAAAATTAATGATCATTCCAACTGGTCTGTATGTAGAGAGTGACGTTACAAATTCCCCCCCTCTGTTCATACGTGTTCAGCTTATACCGTGTGATTTAGAAGAAGGAGGAGAATGATTTATTAAAAATTGCCCCATATATTATAAGGGAAAAGCAGACTGTGTAAACATACGGCATTTCTGTCTGATTTGACAGAATGGTTTTTGTGAATCTTGGATATCAGGCTGTGCCTACACCCATCATTGCCATGCAGCTGTGTGGAGGGATCTTGCTGTGGTGCTGAAGTGAAAATGCCGGTTCAAAATGGATACACTTTCCTCTTATTCCATTTCCAAGACATCCCCTTGTTCTCAGTTTCCATTGCATCTGTGGTCTTTTTCGTCATGCACACATTTGAAATGGAAATATATCTCTTTTTTTCAATATTTGGGCTGTATTTTTGTAGTAGTTCATTCTTCTTCCACGCTAGATTTGACCAATTTTCCTGTAGGTTAAAGGTTGGGTGCAGTTTGACATTGTCTCTAAGCTACTGAGTCATTCTCTCCCTCTATGCTTCGACCACAGAAAGCTTCATAAAACAATGAGTTTTAAAATGAATCAGACTAAGATCACCTTTGAGAACAGAATTATTTGCATTATAAATGTGCTCTTTTTTTTTTTTTTTAAGCTGATACCTGTCCCGCACTGTGGACTATGATTTATTTTAACTAACTTCTTGCTGGCTTACATTACCTTTCAGTTCAGATCATCTAGCAAGATACCTTTAGTGAGAATGGGTTTGAATTTCTTTGTGCATCCTTTCCTCATTTGCCTGTCACATTTTCATGTTTTACCCATGAAGGAAGCTTTGTTCATTATTTCTTTTGGTGTAGGTGGCACAGTTGTGAATGGATTGACCAACTTTATTGTGTAGTTTCTTTAGATAATTGTGGAACCACTGTTGGTTCGTATCAAATGGTGTTCATGGCCTGGGTTAGATCTTAAAGCATGGACTTGTAGAAGGACTCTTCTACTTTTGCATGACAGAATGAGACTTAAGTTGTTTGTGAGATACTGAAAGACTTTCGCACACGATAAATATATGTATTTTTTTTTCCCTGGCGTATGATGTGTATCATGCAGGGTGTCATCAGTAAAAGTGTGTCAGTTTGCTTTCCTCTCCCCATTGTGCGCTCGGGAAAAGTCTGTTGGTTGCATACTTGCGTACGTCTGAGTGTAATTTAGGAACGACTCTTGCTGAAGTGTGATTCGTGGAGAGGTTAGTGCGAGAGTGAGTGCGATGGGACAGAAGGCGGCACTGTAACTTGTGCTTGTTAAAGTCTGGAAGTCTGTTATCCAGCCCCCCGTCCCATCTTCCGCCGCTGTTCCACGATTCTCTTCGCCGGTCTGCCACCGCGTCACCCCAGCTGAGGTGACCGCACACATGGTTGTCTTCCCAAAGACCACTTGAGGAGCTTTTCCCCATTCATCTATTGATTTACACCTGAGTTTGATAGCTTTGGGAGGGGAGAAGGAGACACCCACTCGCTCACAAGTTCATAGTAGTAATCCCCCCATTTGACTTTTACACGTTGGCAAGCTTGATTTACAGCAAGAGCCCTGTCTCGCCTCTAATGGCAGAGACACAGTCCACAGCCCCTGAAAAGGCGGTCCCTTTTTCCAAGCGCTCTTGGAAACTGCCGAAGCAAGAGCGGGAAAACCAGTGACGACAAGAGGTTGGAGAAAAACTTCTCCTCAGAGTTACCGTTGGTCGTCCATGGCTACAGCCACCGCCCCCCCCCCCCCCCCCAGCAAAGCTTGTCTCATACCCCGACTCTGTTCCCCACCCGTCTTCTTTCTATTCCTGTCTGTTTGTCCCTATGTGACACCTCTCACTCTCTCTGTCAGGACAATCCTCTCCTCCCATGTGAAAGCACATTGATTCTGATGTGGCCCAGAATGATTTGTCCTCTCCATGCAAAGCTCCCTGGTTAGCCTTTCACTCCAATTGGTGTTTTAAGATAACCACTTTTAACACTTTAAAGCCTGTGTTGTCTGAAATGACATTGACCCAGTGGTGGGGAGTTTTTGGGGGGGTGGTTTGGCTTTATCTCTATTTCCCTTCCCAGTAACTGGGGAAAGCTGTGCATTATGTAGTTTCATACCACCATGTCACTTTTCACAAACTGAGTGGCCCTGGAATACTTTTTAGAGACTAGCAGCACAAATGAAACCCAAAATGAAATTTTAAGTTGAACTTAAGTATTCTGTGCTCTAATGTAAATGAAGTCATGATTATTTTCACTCATATATTTCCATTGTAGCAATTAAAAGTGTGGGGGTGGGGGGAGCTGTGCAGGAGTACCATAGCAAGGTGACTCTCTGTCCTTGAGATTTTTCTACTATAAGTACAAATGGTAAAGTTAGTGTAGAAGCCCAGGCCTATATCTCAAACGTAAAAAGCTGATGGTAGTGGCAGGTACATGTGTAATCTATGTGAATGTCAACTGATGATGACGACGCTTCGGAATCAAGACCAAGAGCAGTCGCAATCTGCCAGAAGGACATAAGGGAATTCTTTTCAACAGGACTGGAGAAATGTGAAACTTACCTGTCTCATGGGAAGCTTTCAGGGATGAGTCATGAGCTCAGTTATCCAGAATTACAAGGCATATTGACACACGGCGAGGACTAGCAGGCAAGATTGTGATTAATCACAAGCTGACATACATCCTACTTTTAGTCTTTTGATTCAACATGCAACCATGAACGTCTGTAACTTTTTTTTAATACTCTAATGAAGTTGCCACTGCCGTTTTTAGTGCTCCCAATTTATTTTTAGACTCACTATGCATCACCAAAATGGGAAGACTTTTTGGGTCCTTTACACGCCACGTTTTATAGCGCAAGTCGGCCTTTTTATCCACCTGTCGTTCTTGACAGTGCCCCCTCCCCCAACTTCTGTCAGAATGGACTGATGAGCCGCCTTTTGGTTATGTCGGCGTGTACAATCCGATACTTCCACACCATAGATTATTTGTTCATAATAACATATTGCTTACGTGGTCGGCCTACATCTTGCAAGTGTATGACACATTGCGTAGGCCACGTATGGGACGCATTTTTTGGTGGAGAATAAGACATCATTTCTGTTTTACGGAAACGTGCTTCGCCAATCACATGCAGCTGATTGGTAACATAGGCAAGTGGGAAATGAGTGCAGCAAAACCTGCTGGAAAAATATGTTCAACCAGTGGGGTTGGTAAGCAGCTGAGTAGGACTGGATACAGACTCCCAACAGGTGATGGCCAGTGTAACCTAGTCAACGCGGCCGCGTGAGCTGTAATGCTCTTATTCACTGGTTTTGATAGGTAGCCTAACTGTTGAGCTTTGGTGTTACGAGTTATACACATAGCCATCCGTATTATTATCATGCAGACATTAAACAGATGCACAATCCTCAGATCATTGTTTGCTCCTGATATCAAATTATCTGTTAAACTGTCAAAAATCACCTCATGACCTTCAGTTCTCCACAGAAGTTCACGGTCCCAGTTACCTTCTCCAAATTCTGAGCGGCATCCACTGCAGAAAATGCTGATCTCTGAACCACACCAGTGTTCCGCTATAACAGTGTCTGCTGAGTCCAGAGCTATCAAAAGACCTCCATCAAGCCTTAGGCAACTATTTCGAGCCCTTGTGCCCATCCATTTCCCCATGTTAAGATATGTACATGTATATACTGTTTACACTGATGTCACTGTAGATGGATGAGTTGGAACCAAGCTGTGGTCGCAGAGATGTACACCAGTGAGCTGGCTCCAGGTCTGGCTTTGGTTCGCTATATCTGTCCTGAACCCTGTGAAGGTTAATGTTGTTGCCTCTCCATTTCTAATGTAGTTTTCTTTGGGATTGCAGTATCTTATAAATTGGTAATGAAAAGCACACACACACTGGCTTCTTAAATCCTGTGTAGACTGCACAGAGAAGTGTGTGTGTGTGTGTGTGTGTGTGTGTGTGTGTGTGTGTGGTGTTAGGAGGTGGCTCCCTTAATTCAATAAGGTGTACTTTTCTTGGCTCCTGACAGGGTAGGCTATGGAGAACAGGTGACTGTGTGCAGATATGCAGACCAACTAACGTCTGGAGCTGCCCCTTCTCTCGCCAGCCAAGAAACATTTCTCCAACTAGTTTGAATCGTTATAGAGATGGTTTAGGGTTTTTTAAACATTTTTTTTTTAGATTGTAGTTTAACTGTCAGACTCCACGCAAACAAATTGTTTGAATGCATATCTTACCCATTTCACCATCTTTGCTCGCCAGTACTTCACCAATACCTTTTTTTTTCCTTAGTATGAAAGGTTGAGATCCCTGCACTGGGACGTGCGTGTGCCCGCATGGTGCCCTTTTGCCCTCAAGTGAGTCACGCTTGGCCTCTGTCTCTTTGGTCTTCGCTCCGGGTCATCCTTTGAGCAGTTTCAGCCCGCGCCACCTTGGTGTCTTAGCTCCGGTGCCGTTGGCTTGAGTGAGAGGATTTTGGATTGGGAAAGGGTGACCCCTCAGTTTTCCAGGGGAGCTGCACAATCAGAACTTGGGGTCAAGTCCAGTCGACCTGTGGAGGCTTGCTGACCAAACCTCTGAACATTTTCATAAACCACTATTCACTATACCTATGTGACAAGACGTCTTTTATTTATTATTTACCTATTTGTTTATTTTTTAAATCAGTGATGCATCCCGAACTGCAGCAATGACTGTATTGGTGTTGCAGTGTTGTACCGAGGGTGTGCGTGTCTTTGACTGTTGTGTTGCTAAATGCATGTCTGAGTGTGCAGAATGGTTTGTCATGAACTCTGTGATGCAGACAGCATATATTGCACATGTTTTGATTTTGTACTCTTTTCAGGCACCTTGATTTATTTATTTTCTGGGTATCATTTAGCATTGGCAGTAGCTGTAAATCTGACCTACATTACTCTGAATATGTCCGTCCACATAGCTTAGTTTCAGTGTTTGTCTATGTGTGACCATGTTGTTATTTGAACATGTTATGTATGGTATGTTATGTATGCACGTTGTTTTCATTTGTTGGTTTATTTTTTCATTCTTGTCTGTCTCCCCTGTGAGAGATGTGTATAGCCTATACATGCATGTGTAGTGAGTGGCTGCTCTCCTTGGTGCTGCTTCTCTCTCTATCTCTCTCTCTCTCTCTCTCTCTCTCTGTCAGCAGCCCTGCCTGCTGACCTGCTTAACATGGCAGAGAGAGGGGAGAAGCTGATAGACAAGGAGAAAAGGGGGGGAAAGGCATTGTAACATAGAAAGAACTTAAGTAAAATTAAAGCTTTGGAGGGCACAGATAAGAGAAAAACGTAAAGATGTAAACCAAGAAATGTGGTAGGTGTGGTGGAGACAGAAAACATTATGATGTCAAGATAAAGGTGTGAGGGAGAGAGAGAGAGTAAATGAGGAGTGTGAAAAGCATTACTTCACTTTTGCCACGTTTCATTCATTCCAGCAATATGTTCCCATATAGATGACAACAAATCCTCAGGTATCCCTTAGTAGCTGGGAAAAAAAATTGATAACAGTCAAAGGAATGAATGATGTGTTGGTGCACTGTTCATCTTAAGAAATTTTGCAACGAAAGCTGTATACGTTGTAACCATGGTTACTGATTGTTGGAGACAGGGTTGTCTTGGACAGAATTCAGGGGGATGTCCACATTCTAGAGTTAAGAGCACTGCTTTGATGATGAAATAATTATCATTGGGAATTTAGTGAAAGTTTTGATAAAGCAAATCCCCCTTTTGGTTGATAAACACTGATGTTAAGTGGAGTAAATCTATGCTTAGGTCATTTGTCAGCGTAACATCACTGGTCTGGCTTTTATAAACTTTGGTCGTTCATTTATTTTGTTTGTTTGTCTCCTTCACTCCCTCCACTTAGGTAAGCTTTCTGTAAAAATATGATGGCACTTGGTACTTGTATGTCTTTTTAACTGTTCCAGTGGACTCCACATACATGCTACGTCCAGGCAGGATTGTTTGGTTAAACTTCATGTCTCCAGTAATGTAGAACTGGGTACTTACTTGTGATGGATCTAAAAGGGAGCATCTCCTCTCGTTGAAAGGGTCTTACTGGGTGGTCCAACTCCGACTAGTCCCCGCACACCCATACCTCAACAAGATTCATCCGTTCTCTTAGCAGTACTGTAAACACAGGGCAGATTGCATATTTGCAAATGCATATCAACACAGGATGTTTGACTAGGACTATCTGTCTGAAGTCATATTTGAAGTTGTCAAGATTACACAGAATGAATGAGACGAATGAGAACTTTCGACCCATTGCCCAGATGCGGTCTTTTATCGTGGCCTCAAACTTTGTGTGCGTCTCATGTTGGTGTTAATCTCTGCCTCCTCTCTCACTCCCTTGGCTGATACCAGCCGACAACACTTGCTGTACCGTTCCTTGTCTTTATGAGGCAGATGGAGACCATGCATGGGGATGTATGTATGTATGTCTGCATGGATACCATGGGGGGGGGAAAGAGAATATTGTGGAGCAGAGCGGTATAGTATCCTTATCGGGGACAGTGCTGGGTCACTCTCTACTCTCAGGGAGATGAAAGTGGGTCAGCTCAGGGGGAAGAGAGATGAGAGGAGAAGAACAGAAAAGAGGGAAAGAAAAGAGGAGCAGCTGAGAAGCCTTGCATTGAAAACATGCCACACACTGTGCTTTATTTTTTATTTATTTATTTTTTTCTCCTCCATGCATTGGTACAGATCGCTCTAACCTGTAACTGGTTTCGGCTGGCGCTGTGGGAGCAGCTCTTTAGCATCCTCATCTATACGATGCAGAATTAAAAGGGTGACCATTTTGAAACCTGCGCGGCGAGAGATAATTAGGGGCTTGCTTGTCAAGACATCCTTGTGTGGAGGGAGGGAGGGAGGGGGTACCTCTTAGACATTTGCCCATAAAACTTACCCTCTCAAGTAAATCAGCATCCATTACAGACTCTGCAGATATTCCCCTGGGGGCACTTTGCCCCAACCCCCCCCCATCATCTTAAGCCACATGAGATCACGGGAAGATGTCGCTACCAAACGCGGAAGATGAGTAGGAAGAGGTGAGGTCGATAACCTGGAAACTCCAGGAAGCTATGGTTGGAAATCTCAAGCCCCAAGGGTATGGAGGGTGGGATACAGGAGGTGGTGGGGAGGGTGGGATACGGGAGGGGGGGGGGGGTTGGTTTACTTGCCCCCTCCGGCTGGTCTACCCATAGACAACGCCCAGCACTTTACCCGGATTAGCCTAGATAAACCCTTACTGCATAAATGGGTTCCACAAATTGTAAGTGGCTTTGGATTAAAAGTGTCAGCCAAATGAATTCATTAGCTAGCTTGTCTGTCTGTCTGCTCAATTGCCTGAATGCAAGTGGCCATCCACAGGCGGGTGGGTGGTGCATCTGCAGGCCACTACCTGTGCGTCAGCACCTGAGTATATGTTTCACAGTGTGTCATGTGTCTCTGCTGGAATATACATATATATGTCTCTCAAGGTTTCGCTAACTGTGTGTGTGTGTGTGTGTGTGTGTGTGTGCGCGTGCATGCGTGCATATATGTGTGTGTATGTGTGTGTGTATGCATGCACGCATGCGTGCGGGCATATGTGCGTGTGTGTATGCGTGTGTGCGTGTATATATGTGCGAAAAGCCCTGTTGTCACTGTGGGAGTGTGAGACAGTTGCGTGCATTGACTGTGACAGCCAAAGTGCCTGTCTGTGTGCCTGCATGCCTGCACATACCCCTTGCCAGCCTCCATGCCAGCTCTAAGCTGGCACAGCAAGAATTAAATAGCCAGAGCTTCTAGAGATTATGGATGGCTTAACAGAAGCTTAATCACATCGTATGCGTAGTATAGGAGGAATGGGAAGGGAACAGTGACTGAGGAAAAAAAAAAGGAGAGAGAGAAAGAGATGGAGATAGGTTGCCGTGGACTTTAATGTTGAAGACAGAAGAAAAAGAAAGTGTTTCATGAAAAAGAATGATCCTGATGATTTTTGTATTCTCCTTAGGTGTCTGTCTTAATGTTATGTGATTGGATGTTTGGCTGCACCTGGAATTATTCAGTTGGACTGTGTTTCCTTTGTTGGGACTACCTGTAGGATTACTAGCAGAGAACACTTGACTTGCAGAAGATTGTTAAGTACTTCCAGGTCATGATAGGTGATAGTGCCTTCCAAAAATTCCACCAGCTGCAAGGTCAAAAGGTTGTTCATTGTAGACAGGTGAGAGGGAGATTACGTTGAGTTTTAGATTCTTGGTCCTCAGGACAATGATGTACAGTTTTTCAGCTTTTGTTGTCTGTTCTAAAGGATCCTGCTTGAGATTTTTTCGTTTTTGGGTGGGGGTGGGGGTCGGGGGCACAATAAAATATTCAAGGATGTTTATCCCTGAGCATATATAAAAGAGCGGAGAGATTTTGTCATGTGGATGACTGGCGTTTTGGACAGTTTTCTGTTGAAAATGCTTGTACTAACTACCGGTAAAGGCAAGTGTATGTTATAATGTCTTTTAGTATGAAAAATAGAATTTGAAAAATTAATATGTACTGTTATTTTCCGACTCTGAAAAACCACGTTAGTGTGACTTGTGAAAGTTTAACATTATAAGTTAAAATCCATCACAGTGTTTCGACAGCTCAGGAGTTTAAATGCTGCGTAAGCTGAAAGTTGCAAATGAGATATTGGGTTATAGGCATTTAAGGTATAAAAAATATTGTGAAGACTTTTTATTTCAGGGAGGGGCCATTGCAGATGATAAGAGAGACATCACCTGTCTCATATCTTTGTGTCAATGTCTCTTAATATGAACCCAGATCGAGTTGCAAGAGGATGGCTGTGTTGCCTAACAGGCACCTTAGCAAAAATGACAAGGTACCCCATAATGTTGACTCATCAGTCTACATCTTATCTGTAAATTCTTATTAGAAGACATTTCAAAGGGTCACACACCAAATCATTATGAATTTCATCAAATTCACACTTTAATTTAATCAAATCCACATTTTAATTTACGCATTTCTTGCCTTGTTGCAAAACAACACTTGTGTCTTCACACTGCACTATGTCGCAGCTTTGACTTTAGTTTGAAATACCAGCATATGTACATATATACTATATATGTAAAAAAAAAAAAAATAATAATAATAATAATTTTCTTCAGCAGTGGTCCACTTTTTAGATATAATGTGAATTTTATTCTGGCCAGATGCCAGCTACTTCACAGTTTTGTTTAGCTTTCCTTTGTTTTGGGCATGGGGGGGGGGGGTGTTAGTCTTAGTTTTTGTCTCGGGTTTTTGTTTGTCTTGTTTTTTGTGTATGGTTTTATGTTTGTTTGTTTGTTTTTTTGTTTTATTTTTTTGGAGGGGTGTCTGAAGTTGGTGGGTTTTTTTTTTGTTTTGTTTTTTTTTAAGTAATTTGTTATTGACTGTGTACCTCCTGCCTTCCCCATTCAGTCCTCCTTGGTGATAGGCAAGGTAACTGAAAGAGGCCCATTCACCTGTGTATCTGAAATTATGATGCAAGTTTATACTTCATCTAATTAATGAAACAAATACCTTGTTTGAAATTGTTTGCTAGCTTGCCCAAACTGCTGTTAGTTGGGTACAGTAGCCTAAGTGTTTATGAACCAGGTTACTCTTATAAACAGATCGCTGATGTAATCTAAAGGGCAAAGATATGTTTGGACTGATTAGAATTGCCTTTTTTAAAAAAATTTTTACGTGTTTGTCCTCAGGCAACTCCAGTGGTATTATTCTGATTAAAGCGTTACATCACATCCTCAGTGTTCAATTAAGTGCACCTTCACCAAAGCCCAGGTCTGGATTTTGGTTTTGACTTGTTTGTTGTAAAATATTGTGGCCATATATGCCGACTTACAGTTCACGTCACAAATGGATCAGAATCAGACAAACAGTTGCATTTAGGGAACTGTTAATTTTGAGTCGAAGGTTTGGTTTATGGTTATTGTCTCCAGTTTAAATTGACACTTACATGTGAATAAGTGTTTACCTAGACTTATTTGCCTTGTACAATTTCTCCAACCTTTTAAAAACAAAGATGAATTGCATGATTAATTCAGGGTGGGTTTTTTTTTTCTTGGCTTTTAAATTAAATCACCCAGCTGCACTGTGTCTGCTCTTCCCTCTCAAATTCCTCTGGCAGTGGGCCCAGAGCTGCTTACCTGCATTCTGCATTAGACACTGTTTCATGATTAGTGTTAATCTGAACAGGCACCTTTCTCCTTCCTCTTTGCCTTAGAATTGACTGCACACAGGTTGGGTGCAGTAAGTGTTTTAGCCACTGGGGGCAGCAGAGTAAGGTCCACCAGGCACTCTTCAATTATCACAACCTTTGACATGCACATCATACACTGGTGATCTACTGCACCAGTTACAGTCTAAGACCTAGTTAGTCTAGCAATGTCAATGGATATTTCAGTTTTAGTGAGAAAGATTTTCTTCCTTGTTTTGTTAAATGATTTTGTGATATCATCCAAAAACAAAAGGAGCAGATCGATCTTTTCGCTTGCGAGTGTCTCACCTGGGGTATTGCCAGTGACAAATGTTGAAATAACCCCCAATGGTAACCTCGTCACACTGTAAACTTTCTCTGGCCCCTTAAGAACAACAAAATGTTCGCCCCTAATTATGGACCATTATAGCATCTAGAAATACTTGAGTGGATGCACAATCAATCAGTGTACTGTCTTGCCTGTATTGCTTACAGAAAAATTGCACACTTGAAAAATTGTGACACTGATGTGACTTGGGCGACAGCGACACCACTGTCTCTTGCAACGTCTGTCTCTCTATCGGTTAGAGAGGATGTGTGGTTTTCAGGTGAAAGGTCGTGCTGCGGGAGGGAGGGAGGGAGGGAGAGGGGGAGAGCCTCATCAGGGATTAACAGTAGGGATTCTCCTGTGTCTCTCTCGACGAAAGGGTCAAGCATAATAGCACCAACACGTGTGGACTAATAAATGAAAGCGCTCTCTTTCTTTGTCCTACAGACACACAGATGTTATTTGATATACCCTTTGCATGACACACTCACTGCAGTTTTGCCCTCTTACATGTTTACTGTGATTCATACAAACTGATCCATGTAAGATTTTTGATGGCTTTGAGGTGTATTACTTAGACCTTTTTTTTTTTAACAGCTAAGAATGGGAAATAATAGTGATGGTTGATTTAATGAAAATCTACAGGCTTACAAAGCATGAGCATCAGCAGCAGTCGCCCCACAAGCACAAAGTCTTTCGGGGGCTTTCTGTTTTTCGTTGCCTAATGTTATTCTCTAATGTTAGCAGTGTTGCCTCTATGTCAGGCACCTCCAGGGATCGTTTCTACACCCGTGCTTGCTTGGAACCTCTCGCAACCTATTTATGGATGAAACTTCAAACTTGTGTCATGTTAAACTTGACACTGCCTGCTCCCGAGTTTCTTGGCAGAACTTACATGGCATTAGCAACATTGTGCCATTTTTGTCACTTGTAACTTCAAACTTTAGTGTACAATATATAGCCTATGCTAAGAAACATAACATGAGCAATTTGATGACCCCACCCCTAACCCCCTCTTTTTTTTTTGTACCTTGGCTCATGAGCCCATCTCTAATGGCATGCGCTGTGTCTGTTTAGTAAACTTACTCATTCCCACGGTATTGTTTCCTAGCCATCCACTAGACCATCACAGAGACATACTGCAAGAGGGGATTCAAAATCAGTGCAGATGATTTGTTTGATACGAACACGTTTAATCTGGGATCAGTTTTTCTTTACCTTAAAGAGCCATTGTGTTAAAAGGCTACCAGGAACAATACAAAAGGGCTGCTGGGAGAAAAAAAAAACATAGCATTTTCAGTATAGTTTGTATGAGCCTTTTCAGAGTTTGGTGCATGTTTGGAAGATGTTGTGTATCCATTAGACTATGTGTCCCTTTAAGTGGCCTTTGTGAGTTTGGATGTGTTTAACAGTATTTTTTCTGTTTCTTGGGGAGGGGGGGGGGGGGTTCTCCCCCTCTTTGTTAGACCTGAAAGTTTTAAATGTGATGGCATCAATTGGTAATCAAAGCTGTAAGGGGTGTGTTTTGGAACTGCCTATGCCCTTATCTCCACTTGTTTTTAAAGTTCCTTCCATAACTGGCTTGTTTTGTCATTGTACCCTTTGCTAACAGGAAAGGATGGGGTCAGGAGCAGGGTAACACTTAAGGTGGCTATTTTGAATATTTCGGCTGTGGAGGGTCAAATGGCGCCATGTAACTTAAGTTGTAAAGATTTAACTGTTGTCGAACAGGCGGCTGGTCATTTTAAAGTGTCGGCTGTGAGAGCCATGATGTATATTTGGCCGTTCTGCCTGTAGATACGGGGGATGAAAATAAAGCACAGAAGTGCATATCTGTTCTGTAATGTTGGAAGAGAGACAATTCCCCGTCTAAAGCTCTCGCAGGAAAAAGTGTTTGTCTTTCTGAAAACATAGGTGAAATCATAGGAATCTGCTCTTAGGAAAAAAAAAATCTGCCAGCTTTTGCCGAGTTGAAACACAGCCCCAGCAACCTCCCCGCAGTGTAATTGTAATTCGCTGCTGTGTTACCCCGCCGTTCTTTTTGCGCTCGCTAGCTTCTTCACTGAAGTTCGACTACCGTATCTTCCCACTGCATCATGTTTACCTAGCAACACGCATCACCCGCTGACGGCCCTCCCATTGGTCATTTCAAAACGCACCCGGGACCAATGGCAGAGCTGTTACCATGGTACAATGTGTAGTTGCCGGGTGGAATTTTGCTGCAAGGCACGTGAGTCCCGGAATCTTCGCCTTGCGTTTTTAATCTCGGGTGTCTGGGAGCTTTGCAAACGTGATTTATTGAAACCGAGTCACATTCCCTCTCGAGAACCAGCTCACATATATATGTAGACATTTATCTGTACATTTGTGCGTATACAATCAAAATGGTGTAATGACTCATAAGAGGGCTGCAGCAGCTTTGTCACAAGGGGTGCGCGCTGTAGTTAGGCTCGAAAGGGAAAAATGTTGGAAGAGTTTGATTGTTAGAGAGCCTATTTTATTCTCACACTTTTAAAATATTTTAAAGCTATAGGGAGCGTACGTTAAAGGACACATTTAGTCGTTAATTGCTATAACTCATGTCATCCGTGTGTGTGTTTTTTAAATTATAATTGATTAAAAATGTCGCCGATTACTTATCAAAGTGCTTGTGTCATTGTGTCATTTGTACACCAGTCATGACAAGTAGTTTGGAGCAGAGCTAAATATAATTAAATTTTATTTTGTTCAGCCCATTGTCCAAATTACAAATTGACGTGTCGGGTGTGTCTCTCCCCCCCGCCCCCCCAGCAAGCTTATCAACACCTTTAAGCATGCTCTTTGACCCACAAAGTACAACTGGAATTTGCGAATCTGTCTGATCAGGTTGGCATTTAAACCCTTAACATAATCGGTGTTTGTAATTGTTTTGCTGCCTTTGCTATCCTGGCATGTTTTCAGAAAGAGACTTCTCACCGACTAAGATTTGCATGACGACAGCAGATGACTCTGGCACAAGGGGCGATTTTTTTCTCTCTTCGTGGGGAAACACGCATGTACTGGATACGGTGAAACTTGAATGACGGCATGGCTAGTTTTTTTTTTTTTTTAGCGTATTTCAACCCAGTTTTTCTAGTTGGGTCTTGTTGAAGAGTAAAAGAAACGATATGGCCAACATAAACACGCAGAAGTCCTCTTTAAGCAATATATATATATATATATGGCTAATATATTTAACCCGCGTCCTAAAATGACAAAGTTATTTTAGAGGCGTTAATGCACTATCCATAGTTTGGGTTTTTTTTCCCTCCCTCCCCAAGGTTTGTTTAATGCAGTTCCCGCACATGTAATTAAGTTATATTTTATGTTAAACACGTTTGTTTACCACAAATAAACTTGAAAGTTTAAGTGTTTGTTACATCTTGTTGGCAGAAATCTTGTGTGCGAACGGTTTATTGGATTGTTTTTCGTGATTGTATTTAACACAAACTCATGTTGAAGTGGCATCGTGAAAGTTTACTTCTCCCATTATATAAACTGTCATTCAGCATTGACTAGCTAATGAAGAGATTGTGCTTTCTGGTGTGAAGTTTATGTTGTCTACTTGCTTATGGGACAGTTCTGTTTCATGTGCAACATAGGGAGTGTTCATGTATATGTTGAATATTCATTCGTCCCGTGGTGGGAGTTAATTATACTATTCAGTTTGTCACTCTTGACCTGAACATGTACAAAAAGTTAAGTGCTAGTAAAAGTTGTGACGTGCTCGAACTACGGCCAGCTAATTGTTTCTTGATAGTCCTGGAATGCAGAGCTCATTGATCTCTATTTTGTTTTTAATTATGTTATAGTGTGAGTAGCTTAAAATATTTAAACGGAGTTTGTCTACAGTCAAGAGGACTTTGGACTTCAGTCTCCTTTCATATGTGTTCGTGTGAATTCACCTGCAACCTCTTTCTTACTTTTTCATGTTATCTTGCCCCCCTCCCCTATCAATCTACCTGGTCTTTTTTGCCATTTCCGCGGGCACGTCATTCTGCCTCCGCGGTGCGTTTGGAGACAACAAGGAGCTAGGGGGACAGGGCAGTCTCTTGCCTTTTCTCCGCCTACCTACCCAAGTTGACCAATTCAAGCAGCCAGAGGGACCTTGTCTGACCAATCGCGCACAAGCTGCCATGGCGTCGGATAGCAACAGAGCCTACGAACGCGCATACAGGGGGTGGAGAAAGTAATGTTCGCGGACGCGCGATTGGGGTGTTGGGGGGAGGGCTGACGAGGAGAGCAATGAGAGGAAGTGAAGGTCTGTTGGTGTGCGCGCTTTAGCACAGAAAAGTTCCAAATAAACTTTAAGGACAGGGCGAAAAGGAAACAAACTTAATAATAGATTGCATTTAATTCTCTTCATCGCAAACAGTTGAGTTAATGACGTTTGAACTGTGCATCGACTACCGTCTCACTGAAACTGAATACAAATTTTGAGAGAAACGATATTTCATCCTGTTTCGTCCACACTTGTCCTGTTGTCTAACTGACTGACAAGCTCATATCAAACGACGTTGCCGTTTGACTTAAATTTGACTGCTTACGAAAGAATAAAAAACACTGATAATTTAAGGAAAGGACATTTTGGCTTTGTGTAAATGCACATACATGACTGGCCTTGAGTGTAGACTAGATCTTACCTTATGGTCTATATATATGTACAGTGTGTATATCTATATCTGCCGAGTTACTATAAATGGAGAGAAGCAGGTTGGTGGCGCTACTACGTGAGGAAGGGGGAAGCGAATTATATTGCAGTTCGTAGTTAACTTCAAATGATTTCAAGTTAGTTAAACAATATGTGAAAAGCTAATGTTCGTGCGTCATCTTCTTTATACTTATTCCGTGGCTGTCAACGTACTCCTTTTGCTGGAGGTGTTAAAACATTGATGTGCGAGGAGATGCGTCAACTAGGCTGTTGTACGGAGTGGATCTCGGATGTGCCCCCCTGCGTTTGAGTTGCTGTTGGAACAATCCTCTTCGCAGGGTGTGGATCCAGAGCCGGCCAGAGAGCCAAGACAACAAGGAGTAATAACGGGAACGGGGCGAATATGACTTAAAGCTGGCTGGGACGGAAACTATTTCCGTGGATAAAATTCCTACGAGAGGCAAAACTGAGAGGACGAATACGTGCATACTAAGTCTGGATTGAAATAAATTCAAAAGCGAGGGAAGAGCGACAAGCGAGTTGAGTTCTGCGCGGAAGCTCCAGACAAACTGGCAGAGAATATACTGCGGTGACTGGGGAATGGAAGTGGCAGAGCAAACTGTCTTCTTGTTTTTGTTTACTCAGAACGACAGCAGTACTATTATTTGGTTTTAAGCAGACCGTGATATCATTGTGTGACTGTGTGGATCGCTGAAAATGATCTTTAAAGTGATGCGCGTCAGTTAAACTAAAATTAGTTTGAGACGTCGCTGCAGCTCCTATACATTATTGGAGAAGCACACTAATTGGGAGTACCAACAGTTGCACTCTGAGCTGATGTAAACTGCCACTGCTCTTTCCTGTTTTACGAAAAACTTGGATGTGGATCTTGCGGATTTGCCGTGAATTCTCAAAGCTAGCACAAAGTAAAGCGCTGCTTCATCTGAATGGAGTGACGGAACTGCGTATTAATTTTTTTTGTTCAAGCAGAGAAATAGGGATAGTATTAAACTCGTTATTCTGAACCAAGCTTTTTTAAAGACTGTGGAGGAGCCCTCTCGGCAATCGGCAGCGTTTGTGCCTGTATAAAGTTCAGTTGCACTTCAGCACTTTGCCTGATCTTTTTTTTTTCTCCTTGCATGCACGTGTCCATTTCCTTTTCATTCGAAAGACAACATTTATCACAACCTGTACGTTGTTGTCACTCGTGTTTTGAGCTCCTTGCCCCCTCCTTCTCCCTGCCAGCGCGCCTAAGGTTGCCTGTTGACATCTGCGGACTTCGCTAGTTCCGTCTGAGGGGGAAGGGTAGTTTTATCGCGTTCTGTCCCAAAAAGGAAGAACTGTCAAAGTTATTATTTTTCCTGTTTCATTTGGATGTCATTTTTTCCGGTTTGAATCTTCTGATCAGGATTAACCAACAAGGTTATACACTAAGGGAAGAAACAGCGCGTTACAGGGTTGTTGCCACGTACCTGCCTTTTTGACTGGTTAGTTCACTGTAGGATACTTAGACGGAATCTAAGAAGGCTCTGCTATTTTTAGTGAGAGTGATGGGGTAAATGGTGTTGGAAATTGAGACCCCCCCACCCCCCACCCCAGCCTACCATCACTTCCAGGTTTAGCTCCGGTTCTCTTGTCAGCTGCTGAATTATCTGGACTGGAAAATTCAAGCGGGGGTCCTGTCTGAACAAGGATCTTAGTCATATACCACTATTAACTTTAGTTTCACTAGCTTTTTGTGTTTGACTGGAATGATTTTTTTTTTCGAATCGCAGGACAATGATCCTATCTACCATACTTGCAAAAAAACTTGAGTAACCAAATAACTTCACCCCAATATAAACAGAGAAGAATATAAAAATATATTAAATATATATATATATATATATATCTATAACAGAGAGTATATCTATAAATATATAGCAGATACATAGTTTGAATAAGTATATTTTTACGCCTAAATTGAGCATTGTTGCCTGAAACCCAATCCATTGCCTTAGATAAATATAGTAATAAAGGGAATAGCAAGGACAGATGTGAGACTGTATTAGAAACAAATGAATGGTGCCTTTTTTGTTCGTCAGTTCCTTCTGTCTCAAAGATTCAGGATTTCATAAGTAACTGAAAAATATTTTTGTGGTAAACCCAAGTCAAACCCTCACCTATATCCTGCCTTTGTGGTTCACGCTTGAGTTTATTACCATTGGATGTACTGTGCTCCATTGAAGAATTTCTGAAGATATACTATGTATCAAGGAATTGTTTGTGCTTGATGTGTCCACACTTTTTTTCCAAAGTTATTTTTGGGATCCACAATTAAATAAACTTGACTGACTTAATTCCTGGGATTCTACGGCTAAACAGAAAAGCCTTTCCGATGGTGATCACTTCGACAGTGGAGGAGAAGCCGCAGCCTTCCAACAGAATGGTGGCAAATCTGCCAACCGAATCCTGGATTGATAACCCAGATCAGAATCGGTACTTAGCACAGTCACACCTGCTTCGGAAGCCATCAAGAAGTTAGTATAACATCTTTTGCACCCACCACAGAAAAAAAAAAAACCTCAAATCACACGTGTTAATGATGTTTTGCGTAAAGTCGACAAGTTAAATGTTTAGTTTTACAAAAGTTGTAAGTCACAAATGTCAATCTCAATGTTTTGTGCCATCCTGCCCATTCTCCTGAGATGGCTATGATGTGTACTGTAGAGCCTAATGCTACTCAGCTGACATGTTACCTGTCTGAGTTGTTGTGGAGCGGTGCCTCATTGGTCAGAAGTTTGATCGGTGTGACTTTAGGATCATATGTCGTCCTGGGAGAGGGGTCCCAGGTCCGCTAAAAGTCCACCGTTACAGCTGTGTAGAAATCTCTGGCTTCAAAAAAAAGACTATAGATAGGACTTCATTTGATCACTGGGTGATCTGGAGTGAAAACGAAACTATCGTTGCTTAACCGCGCTTCTGATTTGTAAAGTAATCTTCCGGTTAATCAAATGTTTGATGTAGTGATATAAATTCAGACAATTTGAAGTTTGTCCCCCCCAACCCCCCCGTCTCTGGTGCCACTTATGTTTATGTCTCTTGTGCTTAAGCATGCATCACTCTCAGACTCTCTCAAACCCATGAACATCAACAAAACAACGTGCTGTCGTAGTTGTAAAAAAAAAAAAAAAAAGAGAGAGCGTTATAGTAATGACGTAACGGTTACTAGGGGAGGTGAGGATGAGGATTTCGGGGAAAGACCTAGCGATGCTTTCAAATGTGTACTTATACATCCAGAGTTTAAACAGCGTTAACGTTGATTACTTTTTAAAAATATGACCTGCTTTCGTGAGTTTTTACCACTGTCCAAGGGTATTTGAAGGTGGACCATCTGAGAAAGGTAACACTGGATGTGAATCAGTCATGACAGAAAAAATCTTTTCTGTTACCAGTTTTAATTCTCGGTGCACCTTATATTCTAAAATCAATATTTATTGATAATTTGTTTTGTGTCGGCTGCGAAGGTCCTAGAACAGGTAGTCCAGGGGTTAATTCCATGCCGTGGCTACTCTTGGACCGGACGTGGATTAGCCAATTCGTTGACACACTACAGAGACTCCCGTGGACCACAGTTCCTTTTCCCACCATTGTCTTGGTGCTACTCGTCCAAACAATCGTGGGAATGGAGCTCGATTGATCTCAAGTCGGGTTGTCTCTGTGTGTGTTTGTGTGCATGTGCAGATATGTTGTATGTTTCCAGGCTGTTGAGTTCGTGAGTATGATGCAGTTTACGGCGATCGCCCTGTTGCTGGCAGTCCAAGAGATGCAGTACAATGCTGCACAGTCCTTGCAGAACAGTGTGTACTGTATCAGTGTTACAAAACAACTTCTCTCGATTTGTCACTCAAAACTCCTGTTTCCCATAGGGCTCTGACCAAGTCCAGCATTTTGAACTTGAGGAAAGAGGGGAAGGTAATTGTTTCGTCATTTTAGTTCAGTGTTTTAGTATTTGTCAGGAACTTCTTTTTTTTATCCTTCATAGCACTTATTTTATCCAATTTAGTTCTCAAGCACAGTTCTACATGTTCTTAGATGGTGGACCCATGTACCATTGGAGTTAGTAAAATCTGTTGTCTTAAACAAAGATTAGCATTCAATCACAGCATCAGGTGATAACTGAATAATGGCACATTACCATTCTAACAGTTTTATTGAAAGCAAATTTTGAGAGTACTTGGTTGTGAGTTGTGTTAAATTTACATTTAATGTACATTTTCAACACTAACTATGTATGCAAAGGTAAAGTAGAGCTTTTATAAGTAATCAACCCAGAATGCACCGAACACCGAAAAACTGGCAGCCTGAACGTAAAGACCATAAAGGAGCAGGAGATGAGAAGAACCTGTTGAACATGAATTCGTGCTCGGTTTTTTTTTTTCGTTAACGTGTTGATTGCTGCTTTCGTTTGTTATGTTCACAACAGAAAATATATGTTTTAATAGAGAAACAGGTGTCTTTTCTTGTGCATTCCAAGCTTTGTCGAGGTTTTTGGTTGCAGGTCGTAGCTTGTGAAGGTGAAATAATTCAATTAGTGGAGGTCTGGGAGTGGGGAAGTGTTGAGAAAAAGTAGGAGCTGGTTTCAAACTGCAAAAGACATCTGTGCTCCAGTTTGCATTATTATTATTATTATTATTGTTATTATTATTATTATTATTGACTGATATTTTGCCGTTTAAAGTGCTTCTTTATACAATCCTTCATAGGTTTATGCCATTGTTTCTTGTTCAGTTCAGGCATGGAATTAAGGGAGTCAATTATCCGTCAATCGTTAAGCTGCTTAATGCAGTTAAGATATAATTGCTTAATTGGACCATTTCAAGAAAGTTTCCAAACAAGCAATCTATACCTTCTGCAGACAGATGTCCTGGAGGCTTGACTCAGGACTGGCATTATCTGTGAAGCCCAAATCAAGTGGCCCAGAGTTTGCATTCTTTGTTCGTAATAGCCACCCCCCCCCCCCCCTTTTCAGTCTTGTCCACTGTTTCACTTTAGAGTCACCAGTGCCATATTGTCTTTCAGGGGTTTTGTTTGTTTGTTTTGTTTTTTAATTTTATTTTATTTATTCTTTTTTGAATAGCAAAATGGTAGGCAAAAAGTGGGACACACTAGATTAAAAAAAAACAAAAAAACAAAAACCAGAGATCTGCACACTTGTTGAATAGCTAGGTTATTGCTCTGCTTTCAACTGTATTTCAGCTTGCTTCAGACTCTTAACCAACCCACCCCACCCCACCCCCCCCTCTAAGCTCTAAATTGGATTGCAGGGTGGCTGAGGGCTGGGCTGTCTGTCTCTCCATCAGCCTGCTGTCCCATAGCCCGCTCACAGCCAGGCCTGCCCTGCAACTCCTCCACTGTAGGAGTCTGGGTCAGTCGAGATTTCCAAATGCCTTTGACAGAACATAGCAGTAGACACTGGCTGTGAGAAAAATAAATAAATAAAAAATTGACCCATCAACTCTTCTGACAGAACCCTCACTCAGGCTGGAAAGATTTGAAATTTTCGAAATGGAATGCCCCCCACCCCCATCTCTAAGCTCCCCGTGCACATTGCATGAGAGGATGGTGACACACGCATGCACACCCTGTTCACAGTCAGACTGTAGAGTCCAGAGCTCTTTGTTAGCAGTGTCATCCTTTATTGATGAAAATTTAGCCCATCACAGGTGCTAAGGAATGGTTGTAATAAACAATCGCAGTTTTAGTCTTTGCCTGGAGATTTGAATATCTTTTCAGCCGATTTCCCATTTATTTAGTGTATATGTTATTTATATCCTTGTATCCAGCTAACTTTTCTCCAGCTGTCTATTTTTGTCCTCCCAGCGTGTTGTATCCAGCACTATGTGTGCATAACTGACTTTTAGAGCCCTGAGTAACTGTCTTAAAGATAGAAATGTCAACCAGGTTCTATGAAAGTCGTCATGCTGAAGAGCCGCCTGCTCTCTCAATGCAGCACCCTCTCTCTGGACAGGTCGTGAATCAAGTCCGACACGCCAGATGTAACGACAGTTAAACATTCGTCCGAGTATTTATCTGAGATGCGTTGAGAAATTGGCAGGCTGTCACTCAACAACAGCAGAGAAGGGAAGCACGTTTTAGAGCCGCTACAATAACAAACCAAATCCTATCAGGTTAATGAATCTCTGTGTGTCGCTGGAGTTTGGACTGTGTGGGAGTGTGTGAAAGACATACCCACAACATTCACACAAACAACCCCGGCCCACTCTGTGCCCTTTGCCCCTCTCTTCTCTTCACTTTGATGATGTTTGTTTCCTGAACCAATTTACAGTCTAAAGGTGAAACACAAAAGAAGTTTTTCCCTCCTCGTTTTGCAGACTTCCACCGTCGCGATTACGTTAACGTTGAATCTCTGTTGTTCCGTTGTTGTTGTTGTTGTTGTTGCTGTTGCTGCTGTTGTTTTTGTTTCTCTTGTAGGAGCTTTTTTTTTTTTTTTTTTTTTTTTTTTTTTTTAGTGAAAGTGAAAGAAAGAAGTAATGCAAGTCAAGAATTTGTTTACATCCATAACAGCGGATGTCAACAACAGCTACCTAAATAAAGATTTCCTTTTGGCGTATTTTGTATCTAACTTAAAACTAGGCAGAATTTCCAGCTGTGGAAGAAGAAACTAGTATGGGGTTTATATCTAGCATGTGACTGGAGGACCTTCATACATGAGTTAAATGTTCATATGATTAGTCTCGTTCACAGACGGTCAAACACTTGCCCCCCCCCGTCCTTTTGATGACTAATTGGCAAAAACTGGATCGATGAATGAAATTTGAGGGAGAATCCAACCTGGAAGTCTGTGTCCTTTTTATCTAACTAATTCGTTCAGATCTGTGGGCAAGAGGACAAATATTTCTACAAGGCGGAAAAGAAATTTGACATACATTGTACTCATGCCTGATAACCTGTCACCTGTAGATTAGGGAACCATACGGAGATGAAAGTAGAATTTGGTAAGACTCTGTAGAGTTTACAGCATAGCTTTGAGGGAATTGAATGAACCACCCAACCAAATTCCTCTAGCATTTTGGCTTGTCGTAAGGCTTCAGTCGTATGTGTTTTGCAAAGAGAAGCTTAACTTCTCGCTAAGACAGGCATTCTAAATTTCGGGGAAAACATAACCCGTGAAAACTGAAATTCATTGGGTCCTTGCTTTCCCACCCACCTAGTTGTTTTTGCGGCAAGTCAAACCAAAACATGTTGTGTGGCGTACCTGCGTGACCAGAGCAGCAATCCAGCCCTGTTCATCCCATATCTCTTGGCAGACAAACAAACTCCCTGCTCTGCACCCCTCCTCCCTCTTGCCCCCCCCTCCCCTCCCCTGCTGTGTATTGCTCGCAGTGTCCACGCTGACACAGCCAGTTCCATCACGGAAAGCACATTAAACATTTAGAAACTCTTGCTTCCTTCTCCTATTCTCGTGTTAGGTCTCCGTTTCTCTCACTTTCATTCATTCTCGGACACACAAACACTCACACACACACACATATACACACGGTTCTGTCTCCACCCTGCATTCCTCTCTCAAAGAAAGTGAGCAAACAATGAACAGGTCTGCATCTCATAGCCCCCAGCTCTGCTAAACTGAACGATCAATCTTCCCCCCCCCTGTGACAGCGTCAACATCCTGCCCTGCGCCGTCAAGTGTGGCGCTTTACTCAAACGGAGCTCGATTAGCGCTGGTCAGTCCAGATTATCCAGGCTCGCGTGAATGCGAGCTCGCAGGTGCCCAGAGCTGCGAAGGTGCGCTCTCGCAGTGGGATGAGTGCGTAAGCTCCTTAAGCTCTGCAACTCGTGCTTAAACTCAAGGAGAAAGATGGGGACGTCTTAAAAGTTTGGTCCTTACAAATTATTGATGGAGAGTTGTCACTGCATCGAAACGGACAGCAACTAAAGCAAAACTCACAATAATAATAAGTGGTGAGCTCAGCAAGCATATGCTTTGTTAATTTTTGGATAAGCTGTCGTATAAAAACCCCAAAACATTTCATGTTTGAACACCACACAAGTGTTGCAATGTGCTGTCATTGGCCTAGTGTTATTGACAAAAGACTGATCACCAGAGGAGACTCTGAAAAGCACTCACAGTTACGTGAAGCTAAATCTCATATAAAAAAGTAAATATTGATTTAAGACTTCCGTAGTGGATCTTAGTAGCTTTCCTTTCTAAGCAGAGAAGGCTTTTCTCATGGTGTTTATTTTGTTGTTGGGGTTTTTTTTTGTTGTTGTTTTTTGTTTTTTTGGGAGGGTGGGGGTCCTCTTTCTTTGACTCGTTGAACTTGATTGGATGGGGGGTTTTTTTTGTTTTATTTTTAATATCATATCTGTGCTCTCGGTTTACTAGTGTCACTGTTTGAGACATCGACCCAGATGTCTTTTTATTAATAGCGTGGAGACTGACTCAGCTATGGGGGAAGGACTGTTTAAAGTTCACATTGAGATGGGATGGGCAGCCACTGTGGGGTTTAAGGGGTGATGATGATGTGGACAAAAAAAAGAAAAAAGATAAGAAAATCAGTAAGGAAGGAACCAAATGGTAAATCATCGAAGAGTTTGCCAAACTTAAGGAGTCCAGTAGTGACGTTGACTCCGTCATTAGCGCGAGTGGATGTTTTCTCCGGGTCGCGCTCTGATATTAAGGATTACGTCACTACGTTAGTAAGCTCCCCGAGCTGTAGGCTGCAGCTTCCTGACGGAGAAACGTGCTTCTACCCACTAAGTGGGCTTTCATTGTGTTGGACGGTGCTTGCGTGCATGTGCGCGTCGCTGCAGGGCTGGGGGGGGGGGGGGGCGGGGCAAGAGGCAGCAGCACCCAGACCTCATTCAGTTCCCCATGAATAAGCCACCTTCCTCCTCCTCCTCTTCTTCCTCCTCCACTTTTGACTCAGACTGCGAGACACTAGCATGGTGCGCGACACTTGCGACACATCGCAACATCACATACTCACACACACACTCACATATACACACACACACCTCTCGCAGCCAGACTGGTTTGGCAGTCAGTGTGTGGGTGGGCAAGAGGAAACGGAGGAAAGCAGGCACTCAAACAAATAAAGGACTCTGCTTCTGGCTCTACCGAGAGAGAGAGAGAGAGAGAGAAGAAGTGATGATATGAGGAAGTTGCTCCTTGTCAGGCCTCAGGGGAGGTGTTTTATGATTGCATGTGGTGTTCAGGGTCTTTTGTCATGCAGACAGTGGCCGTAAGTGGCTATGTGGTATTCCGTTAGTGGAGACCTCCATTTTGTTTGACTCTTGATACTTAGAAGGGGTGTCCTCCCATACCCCCCCCAGCCCCTCTACCACCTCTCATGACGAGCTTGCCAAGATGTCAGTAGCTTAGTGTTTTAGGATTGGCTGACCTAGTCAGAAATTCTTTCAAACATGTGATTATTAAAAATGGTGTCAGCTCAGCAGTGCAGACAGGAAGTGACCCGCACTGGGCGATGGGGCTGTCTATTATTGGTTGGTTCAGTCGAAATTCAAGGTGTATCATTTATCCTCCAGCATTCCAGAGTCTGGCCTGTGGAACTGATTTAATAAATATATTTCACAGTTACTTTTTCCACACTTAACTGTGTTAACCCCCTAGTGTAAGCTGATTGCTGTTTGTGACGTGTCTTTACAGTCAAACCAGGCCAGAGTGAGATCTGTTTTCTTTCTTTTCTTTTTTTTTTTTTATCAGATTACACTGGTCTACAGGCGTTATTCAGGTTCTTGACTGGATCAGCGACGTTGATCAGTAGCACTGACGTGCGTTTTCATTTTGCATCGTGATTATCTTGACTCGCCTTTTTTTTTTTCTTTTTCTTTACACTGTGTCCACCACGCAGACACATAAGCTACCTGACTTGAGCGAAGGTAAGGTCATGCTGGGAGTGTGTGTGTGTGTGTGTGTGTGTGTCTCAGCTGTGCTTGTCCCTCAGTGTCAGTGAGGGCAGTGTCTGAAGTGGCACCGCACAGGGCATGATTCCCATGTGACCCACTGTTGCCTGGCACACACACACACACACACACACACACACACACACACACACACACACACACACAGGATTGTGGACACTGTCCACGTCACACGGCCTCACCAATTTCATCTCTATGTATTGTATGTCCATGGTGTCCATTTTTAAAGGCAGACCTAGTTAGTGTTGCATGCTCTGAATTCTTACTGTGATGTCCGCTCAAGACTGTACCTCAGAGAGTTTCTCCCCAGTTCTGCTGGTTAAACGCACGGAGAGAGAGCCAGTGAACTTGCCTGAAAAGTCGAGGTTGAAAAGATGGGTTGTGATGACAACTTAAACCTGATTTTTCAGTCTTTCAAACCAGTGAATAAACTCCGGTTTAAGTGAAGAGGAGGCGGAGGCGCTGCGTGTTGACGCTGCGTGTTGGCGCATGAACGTGCATGTGTGGTACACTGACACACTTCGGTCACGCAGAGAATCAGACCTCCACAACGCGTGTTTTTATTCTCGAAATGTGCAGTACAAGCACATCCCAGACAAAGGCACAAACTGAGTGTCAGAAAAGCTTTTACATAGATCTCTTTCCTCTACGTTGTTTACTGTAATCTGCTCAACTATCTCATCCTTCCCTCTCTCTCTCTCTCTCTCTCTCTCTCTCCCTCTCTACCTTTCCCTCTCTTTCCATCTTCTCATGGCGTGCCCAACTTTGGCTTGGTAGCACCACTGCTCCCATTACCCTAACAGGGAATAAGATAGGGGTCGACACGGACATTAGAGGGAGGTAGGAGTGGTGTGGTGTGTGTATGTATGTGTGTGTGTGGGGAGGGGGGGGGGCTGTTCAGCTGTTCAGTCCCCCTCCCCTTCGATTCCTCTTCCTGTTCCTTAGAGACAGGGAGTAGGCTGGTCTGTTGCCATGGTGACATCCTGATTGGCAGCTGGCAGCTGTATTTGGTCAGCTGTGAGGTGTGTGTGTTGGGGGGGGTACATCATGGTCTGTGCATGGTTAATTACCACGGATGATAACTTCAGACACCTCCTGATATATTTAACTACTGCGATTTGACACTTGCCTGAATGACATTAAATTCTGCCAAGGCACCTGCGTGTCTACAGATGAGCGTGTGCCCTTACCTTATTATATTTTATTAATATTCCTCCCATTAGGAAGAAGATTTTATGTGAGTGCCATGGCCAGATCAGTGAGATTGAGGGAGAAGGCAGAGAGAGGGAGAGAGAGAGAGAGGTAACAGGCTGGCAAAGAGAGGGAGGGTGAGAGCGGCATTGTGGGAAGGGTTGCTGATACAGCACAAGCTACCAGGTTTATTTATAGAGACCTCGCCGCCCAGCCCTTGGATACCAGTAGCCAATGAGGAGGCAGAGAGGGAGGGGGCCTCTGCCAATCAGAGCGGAGGAAGGGGGGTGTCACACTCAGGAAGTTCTCAATGTGTTCGCTTCAACATTTAAAGGCACAGTGTGACATTTCTCTGGTGCTCGGCAGATCGCCCTCATAACCCTCGTCATATCTCTCTCAAATGAGGCCAGGGAAAAAAAAAAAAAAAAAACCTAACTAATTAATACAATGAAATTATCAAGGCTACGTCAAATCCACCTAATTTTCCTGCTCCAGTAAAAGCACATTGAGTCTATCTATAGCTCTTCTTTTGAATCTGATCAGAAGAGAATCTTTGTTGCTGCTATTTGAAGTGATTATGTGCTTTCTCTCTTTAACTCCATTAGCCAGAAGCTGCAAGAGATTTATTTAGTGAGTCTTTCTGAAGAGTGTCGCTGTATTGATTCAGCGGTCGTATTAGCAGAAACTGGACGTGAATAAGGGTCCGTATGCAGAGAAACCACTTTGAGATGAGTCACACATGTATTTCTCTCCCCCCTCCTACCTGCCCGCAAGTCCTTGATGCCCAGCGTTCGGACTCCTCCTATGGGCATGTAATAGCAGCGTGCACCGTCACTCCCAGGGATTGATGGCGGTCGGATGTGTCGTTTTGCACTTTGTTTAAACTACGACCATTGATCGGCGGGGCTATTTCAACTTGTAATGTGTCGTTGATAAATTTCACCCCCATTACTCCCCTCCAACTTGTCAGGCCCTCTGAAAGCGGCGATAAAAGCATTCACCGTGGAATATCTCATCAATTTCATATACCCCCCAGTTGCGTTTTCACGTCTCCTGCTTCCGCACTTAGCGATTCCATTTAATTACGCTAATCTGCTAGCTTTTTGCCAGTTGCACAGACAACCAATACTTCCGTCTTTCATTATGAATGTGCAGCGTTGATACAGATGATTGTTGCCAAAAAAGTTGGATCCAGTAGTTAAATTTTTTTTTTTTTTTTTTTTTTTTCGTGAAATCTGGGACGGCATTAATTCTTTATTAGCCCTGAGTTCACTGCCCTGTCTCTTCCTTTGTCATTTGTACACACATTTGTGTGAATTTTGCATTATCATTTTTGCAGCAACATTTGCAATGTTACAGCATCTCACAGCATCCTCACACATCGCGGTCTTTTCATCTAGCACCACACACACACAGATAGGTGAGCCCATCCCCAGTTGTTCTGCCGGTGCTGTTTAAATCTCTAGCTCGGGAGAACTTGAAGAGCCAGAATTTGAAAAGCAGCAGACAAGGACATGCCAGAATGGGTAGAAGCAGAGTAAAATTCAGCCCTGCTTGGCGCCTAGATAAATAGAACAATTGTTACTTTGAGCGCTTTCATTCTTTTCTTTTCTTTTCTTTTCTTCTATGCCATCGCGGTTAAACGCTGTTCAGATTGTCATTCACTGACCAAGGCATTAATTGCCTGTATGGTCAGTCTGACATAGATCATTTTGGGGGTTGGTTGGTTTGTTTGTGTTGTTGGTTTTTGGTTATACGTAACGTTAAGCTAATCAGAGAAACATGAATCGTATGAAGAGACTCTCTGTTGTGTGTGGAAGGTGTGGCTGTATTAAGAAGCCTCTCTCCCTCTCTCTTTTTCTCTCTCTCTCTTTCTCTCTCTCCCTCTCTCTCTCTCAGCCTCTCCTACGCGCATGCCTGCTCATACGTTGAGCGCTGGTGTACTTGTCAGCATGACCTGAGTAACTGAGCTGAATTTAACTCCCAACCAAAATGAGCAGGGAGTCCTTTTTAAGGCTCGTCTATCCCCACATCACTCTCACTTCCCATGTTTCCCTCTTCCTCATGAAGATCAGGGGAAAAAGAAATCTTGGGTGTGGACTTGTGCACTAAAAAAAAAAAAACTCCCCCAGTCCAGTTATTTTTTGTGTGTGTGTGTGTGTGTGTGTGTGTGTGTGTGTTCCCCTGCAGTGCAGTGTTCTCCACATATGTCAGAGTGTTCCTTATATGTGATGCATCATGGCTGTATGTGTATATATATATATATATATATAAAAAAAATGTCTTTCTCTGTTTCTCCCATGAAGGTGGAAGCAGCTCAGGATGCAAGCCCCCTTCCTCTACCCTCTGCCAGCCTGCCGCCTTGGGCTTCTCCCCCGCTGAGCCAACCATGTCGAGCCAGCACAGCCACCCCTCCCTCAGTAACATCCACTCCATGGCCGAACAGCAGCAGGTACCAGGAGTGCCCCCCCCCCCCCCCCCCAAACACCATCACTGTACATTATTGTCTGCTTGACATACTTCACCACACGCACACACACACATACTGATTTATGTGTTATTGTGACAGTGTCTATAATCAGTTCACCCAGTTTTTTCTGTGGGGTCATAGTTGATAGCAATAATAGCACTACAGGAAACAGCGTAAACTTATAAACTCCTGAGATTACATACACACCGTAGTCCTCTTAACTATAGCACTGTAGTGATTTGTTTTTTTACATTCATCCTGTATTACGTGAAACTAAAGGTTCAGCGCAGTGGTTCCAAAGTTGTCTGGGTGTGGCAGGGTTTACAGGGCGTCGCCACTCATCTGCGTTGCTCTCCTTACAGGTGCTGTCAGATATGACCATACTGCAGAGGAGGATCCCCCCGAGTTTTCGAGATCCCGCCAGCGCCCCGCTGCGAAAACTCTCGGTCGATCTCATTAAGACATACAAGCACATCAATGAGGTGAGAGGACTAGACCTCCTAACACTGAAAACTGTGGCAAGTGATCCTCTGAAATCAGAAGATCACATCTCAGAAACAGTTCGTCAGTGAAGCGTTGCTGTCTTTCTTGCTCTCTTTCTTTGTGTCTTTCTTGTTGTCTCCTTATTTCTCTAACTTTTTTCCCCCCCATAAAACTCACCTGCCCCCCCCCACCCCCTTGGTTTGACAGGTGTACTACACAAAAAAGAAGCGGCGTGCCCAGCAGGTGCCCCCTGAGGACTCCAGCACGAAAAAGGAGCGCAAGGTGTACAACGACGGCTACGATGACGACAATTACGACTACATTGTGAAGAACGGGGAGAAGTGGCTGGACCGCTACGAAATCGACTCGCTCATCGGCAAGGGCTCCTTCGGACAGGTGGGACCGCAGAGGAAACCAGATCAAACGGGCGACGGGCTGTTTTGGCAGCCGCTGTAACATTAGAGCCGTATATTTAGAAGAAAAAAAAAAATCAATGTACAGACTCAAAGCATTAAGTGATCAGACACAAACTCGGGGCGTAGTGCAAACAAAATTACGTATCCAATCTTTCAACAACAACAAACAAACAAACGGCTTGTTTGACTGAATTGTGACTCGTCTTTGATTTAGGTGGTGAAGGCCTATGACCACCACGAGCAGGAGTGGGTGGCCATCAAGATCATCAAGAACAAGAAAGCTTTCCTAAATCAGGCCCAGATCGAGCTGCGACTCCTGGAGCTCATGAACAAACACGATACTGAGATGAAGTACTATATAGGTAAGTACTGGACACACAGCAAGTCAAAACAATACGGGCATTGCTACGTGCTGTATTACACGCCTCTCACACCTGATTCAATATTGATGATGATAGGTTCTGTGCCGCACTAGACCCTTTTGCATGTGTGGATAGGTCCATAACACTGTGCTACATATAAACATAAAGCAAATGCACCCAGCATCTGTTCAGTTGGGATTAAGTGATGTTTTTTCTGATGGCACGGGGCAGAATTTTTGGGTTCAGTGTTAAATCATCACATAAAGTATAACAGAGATGTCACTCTCTCTCTCGCTCCCTCCCAGTCCACCTGAAGAGGCACTTCATGTTCCGTAACCACCTGTGCCTGGTGTTTGAGCTCCTCTCCTACAACCTGTATGACCTCCTGCGCAACACCAACTTCCGCGGCGTCTCCCTCAACCTGACGCGCAAGTTCGCTCAGCAGCTGTGCACGGCACTGCTGTTCCTGGCTACGCCCGAGCTCAGCATCATCCACTGCGACCTCAAGCCCGAAAACATCTTGCTGTGCAACCCCAAGCGCAGCGCCATCAAGATCGTCGACTTCGGAAGCTCCTGTCAGCTAGGACAGAGAGTGAGTCTGCGGCTCTCCTCTCCGCTCAACCCCACCCCACCCAACCCCACCCCCGTGGCCCCCCCTGCAGCCCCTGCAAACAGACCTCATTACAGTGCAAACGCCGTCAAGAGTTTCAGGGATCACGTTTGAGGATTGATAAGAGAGGGGTGGTGTGAAAAAGGCGCGGGGAGGGGGTCTTTCAGTTTGACCTTGATTTTTTTTTTGAGGGATATCAAATTTGGAGAGATTGAGAGTAGGTCATTGCTAAGCAAAGCAAGCACAGTCCCCATAAGTCCACACCCATATTCTTTGTGTCACCAGCAGCTGGCACAACATGAGAGGACTAGGAGATAGGGATATCAGAGAAGCTGTATCAGTGGCTCTAAATGAGCGCTAGATTTCATAGTTCATTTGACATACATTCAGAAATTAAACAAGACTGGGAGGTTTTCCCCTGGAATGAAACGCATTGGCATTCTGAGCACATTCTAAAGGACTCTCCCTTAGATGAGAAAATGTGCTTTACTGAAGGGCTCAAGAATAGAATCCCAGAGGCTGTGCTGCACCCTCTTAAATGCAGTAAGACACAGCTTCTGCTGCCCTCAAGTGGACATTCTCTGTAACTGCATGCAACAGCCACTCTCTGGGTGTAGGATGTCTGTAAATCAGACTTATTCGGAATGGTTGAATCAATGAACGACATTTTTTTTCTCTCTTTTTGTTTCTTCTCACTTCTTTTCCATATCCTTCATTTTCTTTACTCTTGCTTTTCCCGTTCTCCCTCTCTGTGTCATTTCTCTCGCTCCCCCAGATTTACCAGTATATTCAGAGTCGGTTCTACCGTTCTCCGGAGGTCTTGCTGGGTATGCCATATGACCTGGCCATTGACATGTGGTCCCTGGGCTGCATCCTGGTCGAGATGCACACGGGCGAGCCTCTGTTCAGCGGCTCAAATGAGGTACGAAGTCTTGGCAAACACAGAGGCACATTGCTGTAAAAAAAAAAAAAAAACTCTAGTGGGTGACACATTTCCCTGACACTTGTAAATGGATCTTATGAGGTGCAGGGAAGTATACACAGTAGAAGTAAAATTCTAACTGAAATGTTAAGCAGAAAGGCAGTTCAGTCATTGTGGTGTCAAATGACAAATACAAGTTCAGGTGAGGACTTAACTTTCCAGTTTTGAACAATAAATTGTTATTTTTGTAATCTTTGGGGGGGGGGGGTAAAAAAAAACGTTACAAGAGTCAATGATGCTGTACAGGCCCCAGCCAGCTAAACATCACACTTTTGCTCCTTGTACTATCATTGTCCCTTTTCAGATGTAACCCTCACACCCTGTTCCCCCCTTTTTTTTTTTTTTTTTTCTTTTTTTTTTTTTTTAGGTGGACCAGATGAATAAGATAGTGGAGGTTCTGGGGGTCCCTCCAAACCATATGCTGGACCAGGCCCCCAAAGCCCGAAAGTACTTTGACAAGCTGTCCGACGGCCTCTGGACCGTCAAGAAGAACAAGGACATAAAGAAGGTACTTTATCCTTCAGCCTCCGTGAGTAATACTCTGCTTCTACTTACCCTTTGACCTCATCCCAGAGTCCCCCTGTCCTCCCCATCACACCCTCCAGTACCAAAACCCTCCCCTTGTCCCAGAGAGAGAGAGAGAGAGAGCGTGGATGAAAACGGAGGAGAGTAAGAGTGTGTTTGCAGGAGGAAGAGAAGCTGGGTTTGAGTTTTGAAAACATGACTCGGGGGGGGGGGGGGGGGGCGGACGTAGCCACACTGATTGCTCAGAGCTGTTTAAGCTGGAGCAGTTCATCTCCTCCCTTCTCAACCTTATCCCCTTTTACCTACCCTGGGGAGGCGGGTGGAATCCTGGAACTTCATCACCATCATCATCGTTCACAAGCATCCTAAAATAGCTTCTCCGGAACGCTCTTCTGTTTACAGTGTTTGTTTACCCTTAACCTAACTTTGTTCTTAGTGACTCCAGACACACATGGACACAGACACATGGAAGCACTTAAACGCACAGCCAGTAACCACCCTCGGTCAATGAGAAAACTGTAAGCAATTTAGATAGCGGAGGTAAAACAAGGTAAAGAAGCAGCACACGAAGATCAGACACAGACGTAGAGGTGAGGGAGGTAAGCGTGCAGATCAGACTCAGATTCACTTACTTCAAAAGGATAAGGTAGCCAACTGTGACTCTCGTACACAAATCAACAACAAAACGACACACGGTATACATCTGTGGCAGCAGCACTGCTCCACAGTCTTAACGGTGTGTACCTGAGTCTTCAGAACAAAGTGGGTACAGGAATTCACAAGTTTCTTGTTATTCTGTCTTTCCCTGAACTTCATCACAATCCTTCCACCTCAACTCTGTTTCATTCACTTTCCCTCATCTTTTCCTCAAAGTCAAATGTACATGTAAATGTAAATTTTTGTGATGAAGACCCGACATTCTTTAAGATTTAAGCTTCAGCCAGAAAATATTTTTCTTAATAGTTAAATTTGCTTTGACTGAATTAGATGACAAACTAATATATTTTAGTTATAACAGTGACTTAAGATGGACTCATGAGATGAACTGAATCACACGCTGATCTTTCTCTCCTTCTTTCCATCCCCCTCTGTCCCTCACTCCAGGAGTACAAGCCCCCCGCCACACGTCGGCTACACGAGATCCTGGGGGTGGAAACAGGTGGCCCTGGCGGAAGGCGGTCTGGAGAACAGGGACACGCCCCGTGTGACTACCTGAAGTTCAAGGACCTGATCCTGCGTATGCTGGACTACGACCCCAAGACACGCATCACGCCCTTCTACGCTCTGCAGCACAACTTCTTCAAGAAGACGACAGACGAGGGCACCAACACCAGCAGTTCCACCTCCACCAGCCCGGCCATGGACCACAGTCACTCCACCTCCACCACCAGCTCGGTCTCCAGCTCCGGTACGGGGGAGATGTAAAGCCCATGTGACACCACCGTAAACATGACCTGCATATAAGTAACAGGGGCGGGGGGAAAAAATCATTGTGGGGAATGTTATATGTGAGTTGTTGGTTATCAGAGTGATTGGCCAGCCTGAAAAATGAATCAGTGCGTTGTCAAGCAAACATATGAATAATGTGGTGTTGTGCTTGCAGTTTATGGTACTGAGCTGCAGACTCCATGCCCTAATGATTGTGTGCCTTGGACAGTCTGATTTAGAGATTTATGAAATATTGGTATTGATTCTGTGAGGCTTGAACACAAGAAAACCCATCTGTGACATGGCATCTGTTGGTTCCTCTTGACTCAGGTGGATCTAGCGGTTCTTCCAATGACAACCGGAATTACCGGTACAGTAACCGATACTACAACAGTGCGGTCACGCACACGGACTACGAGATGCAGAGTCCACAGGTGAGTTAGCGTTCATTCTCCATGAACGTGCTCTTATGTGACAACAGCTCATGTGACCCAGATTAGGTTGAGGACTTTACGTCACGATTTAGTGAGTAAACTTATATTGTGAGATTCCGTTTCTTCTGTTGTAAACAGGTTATCAGGTTCAGCCCAGTAACTGAACTTTGGGGGGGGGGGGGGTCCTTAAAGATAAGCATCACCGAGTCGCTGTGCTTTCTTCATTCTCTTTCTCTTTCATTCACTCCTCCTATCTCCTTCTCTCTATCCAATCAGGCTCCATCTCAACAACAGTTACGCATCTGGCCGGGAGGGGAGGGAGGCATTGGCCAGCTGTCCAACAGTGGCAGTGATCCTCCTTACCCCCAGCTGCTGCTGCACAAGCCGGCTGCCACCCAGCACTCTCGCCACTTCCTGGGCAACGTGGGGGGCATGATGGAGCCGCATCACCCCCACCCCATCTACGGCAGTCACCACAGTAACGGCAGGCAGCTCCGTCAGCAGCAGCAGCAGCAGCAGAACCAGCCACAGGGTCAGGCCTCCCAGGGCCAGCAGGGCCAGTCGCTGATGCCCATCTCCTCTCCACAGATGCAGGACAGCATCGAGCTCAGCCTCACCCACCACCACCACCTGGGTCAGTCTTCCATCATGCAGCCGCCCCCGTCGAGCTTGGACTCCAGTCAGTATGGCTCCTCCAACCTCCACCTGGGCCTCTCTGCCTTTCGGACTAGGACGGTCATGGCCCCCCAGCCGCCCTCTGCCGGCTCCCAGCAACAGCTGGCCCAGGCCCCGGCCTCTCAGGACAGCATGGTCGCTGCCTCTGGCTTGGGATACATCCCACCGTGTTACCCCGGCAGTAACAACAATAACAACCCACCCCAGGGAAGCGTGGGGGTGGGGAGCGGGATGCTTACTGGGGGGGCCCCGCCCAGGGGGGTTGGGGGTGGTGGGGGGCGGCCGGATTCGGAAGAGTCCGCCATGATGGGAGTATGCGGCAGCGGAGGTGGCGGCGGTCAGAATGCAGCCAACTCTTGATAAATCTTGAACAAATTCCAAAAGCCATACAAAAAAAAATTTTAACGATAACATAACGATGAGAAAACACCGCATACATACATGTAGTACACATACCACACACACACACACACACATACACAGAAACGCAGACAGACACACACACACTCACACACACACACTCTTTCGAGTTTGACAAACACATATGGCCACACGTCAGAATTACTGAGTAAAACTTGTGAAATATCAAAGGATTTTTTTTGTTTTGTTTTTTCGTTTTGGTTTTTTTTTTCCGTTTTGCATGGGGAGAAGGTCGAGGGAGGGTGAGAGGGGGAAGATTTGAAACCATTTTTATCCATTTTTTAGTTTTTTTTTTTTTCCTTCTTTTTTTTTTCTTCGATTGAAGGAGAGGAGCAGGGGTTAACGTAGTTGGAACAGAAAGTTTCAGAAAGTTTGTTTTTATTATTATTATTATTATTATTAATATTATTATTATTATACTGTTATTTGATTTTATGTGATTTCAGGACAAGTTTGCAGCGAGATTTTTTTTTTTTGTTTTGTTTTGGGTTGTTTCTTTTTTTTTAAAACAGAAGTTGCAAAGGGAGAGTATTGAACTGAAAAGTGGAATGTTTTGGTCAGAAGGAAGGCAGCAAGTGAGAGAGTATCCTTATGCTTTTTTTTTTTTTTCTTTTAATTTTTAAAAAAAAAAAACCATTTTCTTTGTTTTTGTTTCGTTTTTTGAAGTCTAGCACCGTAATTGTACATTTTTAATTTATTAAGAATCACTACAGAAGGAGGGAGGCTAAGGCGTGGGGAAGAGAGCTAAATTGAGAGATGGGTATTTTTCTCTGGGTTTATTTATTTGTCGTTTCAGTTTTTATTTATACAGGGGTTTTTTTATTTCCTGATGGACAGATGACACTTATGCATACACAGAAACAAGTGAGCAAACAAACTGGGATAAGTTGTTTTTTTGTTTTGTTTTGTTTTTGGTTTTTTTTTTCAGTTTAGTGTATCCCACCCCTTTTAACACAAACACTTTTGTTACATTTTTCCTTTTCTTTTTTTTTTTTTCTTTTCTTTTTTTTTTTTTTTTTTTTTTAAATGTTTCCAATCTTATCTCGCTTGACACACTGGCTTATATATCTCAAACTATGAAACAAATCATACAAATAAAATAAAGCAAATGACAAAAAACCGTAGTCACCACAGTGAGAAAAACATGAGGAGGAGGCTGAACCATTTGCCGACGTGAGCCGCTTTGAAGAGGAGAGGGGGGACCTAACTAAACTTCACAGAAAAAAAAAAAAGGAGGAGGTGATAACAGGAATATGAAAAAAAACAACAAAACATTCTGCCAGAAGGAAAACCAAAATGCTTCCCTGTTGTTTGTTTAAAAAAAAAAATAGTCTGCCTTCTACTTCACCATCTCACCAGACTCTCTCTCTCTCTCTGTCTCTCTCTCTCTCTCTCTCTCTCTCTCTCTTTCTTTTACTCTGTCTTCTCTCGCTCTCCTTTCTTACTCACTTTTGTTTTGAACAGAAAAACAATGAAAACTTAACACATTGTGTTAACTCTGAATATGCTAAGCCAAATCTAGCTCTCACTCTCTCCTTCTCTCTCTCTCTCTCTCCTTCTCTCTCTCTCTCAGTAGCTCTTCACTTTTTTTCTCTCGGCCCCGTGTTTCTGTTTTTGAAGGAAGTGGAGGGGGCAACGTTAAGCAGGAGAAGGGAGTACATATATATATATATATATATATATATATATATAAGAGGGGACACTTTCATGCCCTCCTTACTGCGCCCCCTTCCACTCTAACTTCATTACCTGCCTCTCTCTCTCCCTCTCTCCTTTCTCTCTCTCTCCCTCCTTTCTCTCCTGTCTTTTTTTCTCCCCCTTCCTCCTTCACAACACTCTGTGAGTGCTGTTTGCCATCAAGTCAAAAAGTGAACTACTTCTCTCTCGGCTGCTATCTCCACTCTCAACCATGTTCGGATTGCTGCTAAAGAAAACAGACAGATAAATAAATAAATAAATGAATAAATAAATAAACTTTTTAACCCTCCTGCTTCAAAAAATGGAAAAAAAAAAATAAACCACTGCATCTCATGTATTTATTACTATTTAACAAGAAAAAAAGAGAAAAAAATGAACCTGTTTTCTGCTGTTTTTTGTTTGCTTTCTTTCTTGGTACAGGTGAAAGTTTGACATTTATATTATGTAACGGTAACATGGTATTAAACAAGTGCCTAGATTTATTGGTCAGCCACTGGACAGAATTTCAGAGAATGAGAGGAAAAAAAGTTGTTTGAACAAGAATAATTATGTATGTATATCAGAAAATTCAAGCCTCATAAAAATTGTGTAGAAATCCACTATGATTCAAACCATGTAAGAGCTTCATATTTGAAGAAAGCTTCAGTATGACTGACCAATGCCATATATTTACTTAACTGGTGACATTTCTCATCCATTGTAATTTGTGTATATAACATTTATGCATCGTCCATTTAACGTTAAAGCAATGTTAGGGTGAAATGTCTCTCTAAAAAAAAGCTACTCGTCACACCTTGGGATTCTAACCTGCGACCTACAGGCAACAGGACCTGGGAACCGTCTCATTCTTAGATCGGTGATGCCTGCTGTCCTTTATGTTATTAAGACCCAGTTAAAACTTGTAATTGGCCTTGCTGGCTTCTTTACTTTGTATTTTTTTCCAACATCATCCTTCATGAAAACATGTCTACAGTATTATCACATCGTCAGTTTTGGTTTTTCTATTAAAGAGGAAGATGCCTCTGTAGAACCTCTAAATCTTGTTATGTTGACCAGGAGTTTATCACAATATAAATATCACACAATGCAGCGTCACATACCCCAAACATTGTAAGTACATTTGTGAGGTGCTACACTACGATACAGCTCAGCTAAGGTACAGTATATGTGTTCTTCTTCAGAACAGTCCTGCAATACAATTACAGCCCTCTATGAGGCATGGACTGCCTTTTATAAAAAAAAAAAAAAAATAGCATCATCTCTTATTACAATTAAGATCAAGCACAAGATAAATTAATCTCAGCGTAGTTATTAAAGAATCTACTTTAAAACCCTTAACATTCTCATCTGTAGAGCCTTGTGCTGTCAGTGAAAATTATACGCTTAGTGCACAGGGGTGTTTTGTTTATGTTTTTTGGGATGTTTTTTCAGTCCTAATGGACAGCACATTTCTACTAAAGCCCTCCATAAGCATGTCGGGCTGAGACTTTAAACCAGGTGTGTTATTGCAGTGTTACAACAGTACTGGTCCCCAGGAGTGGAATGGAGAAATACTTATCCCAACACTGACCCAAATGTTACAGGATAGTCAAGGGCTTGATAATTGTCAGCACTAATGATTGGTTTGAAAGAAGTGTGGTATTGTTGGGTTAAAGTAGTCGTATTCTGGAGATAAGGTTCAGGAGTTGTGGACAGACATAATTTCTACACACCAAAAAGACAATAACTGAGGTATTTTGAGTTGCTTAGTTTGATCATTGCAACAGTCCTGCCTTTGTGCATTCAGTATTCAGACAACAGTTAGGGAGAAGATGCTGTGATTGTGCTTTGGATTGGTCTCTATAATCAATCAAATATTTGATTGAACCTATAGCATTAGATACGTCATCAGATTGTCATTGATTCTCTGGTGGCATTGTGTGTTTCAACCCATTTTATCTAAGATGACACAACTCAGGTTATATGTAAGCTGATGTTGCCACTGGTCCACAACAATAAGATTGATTCAAGGTAATCCATTTTGAATACTAAAACCATATAGTGATTTATCACTTTCTCCACAGACCGAAGACAGTGATAACTTTTCAAGTGGCAACCAACACTTCACTGCTCCTAAGTGTATTGGAACAGTGGCCATATCTTTTTAGATGCTGGCCTCTGGTAAACCAGATGGTTAAAAGGTATGGTGTTCAGATTAGCAGTATACATAATTTAATCAGTCTTGTTGAAACCCATTAGCTGCTATTCCTATCCCCTTCTCGCACATGTAGTACCTGAGCGTCAAATAATTATAGTTATTTTATAATAAAGTCTTGGCCGAGTCTTCTCTTTGAAATTTGTTTGAAAGTCTACGGTTTAGAAGTTATAAGTAGCGAAGAGCGAGGGTTACCCCGTTCTTGAAATAGAAGCTTTGTGTAGATGGTTTTTATGATTATGACTGGAAATCCTGTCCTATTTCTAAAGTTGAGGTAACCTTATTCAGGAGTGATATAGGAGTCGTTGAACGTGAAATCGAGTTAATGTTTCTCAGTGTCTTTTACAGAGCCTCAGGAGTGGGTTGGTATTAAGAAGTGCATCAACACCACCTTATTGATAACTGCTGTATTTTTGAACATTTAAACAGTTCTTATTTGCCTGGAAAGAGCGTGGTGGTGCTGTTGTACTAGACGATGGCATAAAATGAGTTTGGGGAATCACTCACCACTGCCATCTGCTGGGCAAATTGAGCACATTTTATCTTACTAGGAAAACTGCTACTGTTAAGTGAAACGGGCTCTTGTTCCTACTTGTTAATTGGACAGACGTGTAATGGTACGTCATCACTGCGACAGGTGATTGCGGTGCTACTCGTGTACTTAAGTCACTCCAGAGCACGAGACTGGATTGTTCAACTTGTCTTCGAGGTGGTTTTCCATTGATTGCTTTAAAAGTTTTCTGTTTCGGCGATCTGGTCACAACAGACATGGTACACATGGGCTGGGCTTTTTCCTTGTCAGTGTATTTTTTTAGTTTATTTATGCGTGTCGACACTTACCTTATAACCCCGGAGCTGAATCTCCCATACAGTGGAGCGCTCGGGCCGGGGACGCAGGACAAGGTTTCAAGCTACCCACAAGATGTGGCGCCGTACTATGCCCTTCCCATGTTCCAACACGTTGCAGCTCCCTTGGCTGATTCTGAATTGTTTAGACCTGTCGCTGGGAAAAGAGCATTCCCCTCATTTTTGACTAATCTTTTGTTCCCTGCCGCGCACCATCAGTCTGTCCAAATAGCTCCCGTGCGTAACTCACACGGCGTAGAAGTCTGGTGTGGATACAGTGACGTTTCTGTGCGTATTTACAGGACGTCGATTGGTTTTAGTGCTCTGTCCTCCTTGTTTTATCTCGGAACATGCCCCGTCACCCGCTCTACTAAGAATTTTTTCTATTTCCGCTATAACCTTGGTGAATGTGGTGGTTCATTCACGGTGAGATTATGATGAGTATTCATCTATGAATTTGTCAAGTATGCAAGTGTTCATTGTATGGGTACTTTAATTTCCACTATCTTGCAGACGATGAATGGCCTGCTTGTGTATTCCAATACAGTTAGCTATAAACCAGAGCCTCAAGGAGATATCATCAGGGCCGTGCCTCTAAACCTCCACTTTAAGTGTCTTTACAACAGGTAAATGGCCCGTTAGAAATGTTCAAGATCAGAAATGTGCAGGATTCAAGAAAATATGAACTCTTTTCTTCAGATTTCACTATTCCTACAAAATTGGGTATGTGCCGGTGGTGCAGGAGAGCACGTTCTGGAGAACTCTGAGGGGAAAGCGCGTGTTCTCGCTCTACGTGCGCAACGGTAGGTTAACTATTTCACATTTCCCCGGCGTTATTCTGTTTCCAGATTCATAGAAAGAAATCTATATACTAAATTCAGCCCAGTGGGGGAGTCCCGCGTCAAACGAGAGCTTTGTGCTTGGCGAGCCCATAAACTTCGAAGCAGTCGCAAGTCATGTTGCCAAGGATGAAAGGGTTTTCATCGACTCTTGTTTTGTTACGGCGTCCGAGGAGCCCAATTCTACACCATGCCTAGAAGTCATCAACAACTTTGGGTAATAACATTTGAACATCAGTTGACGGATTTCTCATTTGAATATTTTCAATGGTTTGAATGCACCTTTAGGTGTATGGTGGACAGCATGCGAAAAGGAAGTCGATCTCAGTTCAAACAGAGGCAGCAGAACGTCCTTCGATTTTCAGTAGAGGCTTTTTTGTTTCAAGAAATTTCAGCAGAGGTGAATAAGATTTATGAAGTAAAATTTCAAAATATCAGCGTGAGATCATTTTTAAAGTTACTCCATATCATTCAACAGCTTTTTTACCTACACTGCACAATGTCTGTTGGGAGTTCTGTTACCAAGGCTACAGCCAAGTCCTGTACCTATAATAGAACCACAAGCAGGTAAAGGTTTGCCAATTTTGTTTTACATTCAGGCTTTATGGATGCTTGAACAAAGAGTGGGACAGAGTAATTACCTCTGCTTATCTGTCTTTTTAGGTGGGAAGAGCTCTACAGGACTGATTACGTCTGTTCCTGTTGTGATTCCAAATGTGAACTTGAAGAGTTTTGTGAGTGTGGCCTACAATAAAGATGATCATTTTCATCGTTGACATCCACAATTTCAAATTTCATATATAATCTGTTGTGCCTCCTGCCTGTCCCCCCCCCCCCCCCCCCCCCCCCCCCTTCATATTGGAGCTAGCAGATACATCTGCTGTGACCAAGTCTGTGATTAGCAGTAGCCCCTGGAGAGTTTCTGACCGGGAATTGTTCAGTCCCATTCAAGCTCAGGAGGCAATGAATGACGAACAGAGCAACGCAGCAGAAGTTAAGTTCGACGGTTTGGAAGGGAATGTCAGAGGAGTACAAGAGAATCCCCATGTACTTAAAGCGACCGATCAGATGGAGAAAGGAAGTAGTTCAGTTACGGATGAAGAAAATGTTTCTCAGCATAAGGCAGATAGAAAGGAGGGTGAAATGTCTGAGAGAGAGATTGTCGCTGCTGAGGAAACAGTTCAGAAAAAGACAGCCGAAGACAATTCGCTTCCTGGAGATGCAAAGAGCAAGGATCTAGGTGTGACACAGTTTCTGGAGAAGGTGAAGACGACCGATACAGGTGACTGGAAGGAGGTTATCAAGTCTTTGGAGAGATCAAGGACCTCCGATGAGAATAAAAAAAGCATGAATATTTTCAAGGAGGACCAGAGTTTAACCTTAGTGGCAGATAGTGGAACAGATGAAGGTGATGTGGTCGAGAGAATTTTTGGAAGTAACACACCTGTGCATAAGCTGGAATCAGAGGTTATGAAGATGGACAAGTCAACATTTGTGAATGCTCAAGGTGTGCCCATTGTACGGGGAGAGGACGACCAAGATCTAGACTTGAAGGAAGTATAAAGGTATTCATCCTCCATCAAGTGTCAAATGCATGAATTGCGAGTAGTCTCTGATGTTTTTGCTGCCTCAGGGTAAGACAAGTCTTGCATCAAATTTGAACTCATCCATGTTGTTACTTCCATTAACATGTAACCATTTTATTCCCTAGGCCATGTTCTCCATGTATCTGAAGCTCTTGGAATCTCTTCAATGGAAAAATCTGTCAAGTTATTAAAGTTGCCTTATGAAAGTGTCACCTACTTTATTAAGCATGCAATGATAACCACATTTTCCCAATTGTCTGGTATGATGGTTACTGCTCAATGATCAGCCTTGTTACAAGGATCTTTACTGTCCACTGTCTTACTGTATTGCACTCTCAACCACAAATGTCAACCTAGGTGGCAATCTGCATATAATTGTTTAAGACCAATGTGAAAGTACATAAGTTTTTGTTCACTGGCAGTTGACTCATTTCACTTAGATCTTTTTACAGCAAGATGAAACTGAATAAGAACATTGTGATAGGATGACCCCCCCAAACACCTTTAATGTGAGATACACAGGTCTAGTAGGCTTTATTACCTCACTGCTTACAAAACTCTATGTAACTCTTCAGGTAACTAATCCATTTCTACCCGGTCCATAGTCAACAAGGCACTGCCTGTATGGTTAGTAGTTCAAAAAAAAAAAAAACTGAAGCAGAAATGTATGTGCAGAAAGTAATCCTTTAATCGGAGCAGTATTGAAGTGGTCGAAGATATTTCAGCAAGAAAACGTGATGAAACCATTTATGGTGTGCATTTATTAATAGTAACAGCCCACTACGGTGTTTGAAACGGAACTAAAACTCTGTAGGCAGTTTCTACTCGCTTTGTCTTAATGATGCTAAGACTTCATTTTGTAAGGGGGACACAAAATCCTAATACTTTGAAATGTCACGGAACCACCATAGAAGTAGCTACCAGGAACCCAAGGTCGCCATATTACAGGTAGAAGAGTAAAAGCCAATTTCAGAAACTTTATCAAAGGGGTGTATCAGGTTACGGTGATGGTGCTAAACAACGCGCAGGTGAGCTAAATTAAGTTAGAATCTCTGAATCTGAAGTACACTGTCCCGTCTCGATGCTGATGTCGTGACTATTCAAAATTACTCCCAACCGTCTATATTACGCTATTATCCAACTTTGTTATCGGTAGTTGCAACAATAATATTTAATCTATCTGTGTTATGGGTCGGTCTTTTCCGTCAATTTGTATTTTTGTATTGCTATCTTCACCTGTTTGTACTGGACAAACTTTACGTGGATACGAGCAAGCAGAATTTCAATCGCATGAGCGCACGGTATTTTTACCCATGAATCGTTCGAGAACAGGATACCTAAAGGATGATTACTCAAGTTTTTCATCACCTTATCTGCATCTCCCAGCATTCCAGCATTCAAGAAGCCCTTTGGTGGATAAGGAGCACTTCTTGCCCATGCATGGAACAGGCCAAGAGCGATTACCAGAAAACATGAGAAAAATTCTGATCCCAGTCGCCCCCTCTCAGACACCTGCGACTCCCCGCAAGCGAACCCGTGGTATTATAGTGATGTGTAAACTAAATAAGATGCTAGTTAGAGTACACAAAGGTTTTACGGCGTATGTGGAACCGCAGTCGTTAACCCTTGGAACATGCGAAGTCAACAAATTAACAAAGCACTATTTTTTCTTTCTGTACGGTCTGAACCAATGTGGTACCAAAACCAAGGTAGTCGATGATTGCGTTTGGGATTAAGAAAAGAAATTTGTTCATTTATTTTTTTATAACATTCAACAATCTTCTAAAATACAGAGAATAAATAATCGCATGGTGTACTACAACACACTTCGCTACGCTCCGATGATGACTATGGGCCCAGTTAGACGAGTAACGCCCTTCTCCCTCTCGATAGAGTGTCACTTCAACAGGTATGTTCGTTATGCCTTTATTACTGATCATATGTTCACTAGTCAACAGTTTCTCTACCTGTACATGTATTATGTCTTTCCAGATATCACTACTCATACAAAATTGGATACATGCCCAGGGTTGAAATCCAGGAAGTGTATAAGCCAATGAAAAACATGGCCAACTTCACACTCACTCCATCTAATGGTAATTTTTAATAGAATTAAATTAAATTAGAGTTGCCACTGGTGTTGGTTAAGTTTTACCTCAACGTGCTTTTTCCTAGCTCAGTGGGAAAGCATTAGCCCTTCAGAGGGTTACATTATTGGACATCCAATGTACTTTGTGGCAATGGCACCAACTGTCTCTGAAGGAAAAAGGCTTTATGTCCCCTCCTGCTATGTGACACTCAGCCGCTCTCACACGTCAGCTCCACGCTTCATGGTCATTAACAACTTTGGGTATTGCACCATTTTGATCATTTTATCAAAGCTGTCGCACTCTTGTCACTTTCTTATGATTTTTATCATCTCATTCATGTTTTTAGGTGTTTAACTGACAGTAAAAACAGCAGTCAGTCCCAATTCTTTGCCAGTGAAAAGAACTCCCTGAGGTTTTCCACAGGTGCATTCCTGTTCCAAGGAACAATGCAGAAGGTAATATTGGGTTATTAATGGTTGGCTCATTGCAGTCTCACTGTAATCGTTGCACTCCATACTAGACTTTCCTAACTCTGAATCAGCCTATGATGCATCTACGCAGTGTATTGAAAACATCTTTCAATAACATTTTCCAAATAACCACTTCAAGTAGATGGTATATTTAGATATCTCATTTTCGTTTTGTTTTGGGGTTCGTTGTTTTTTTTCGGTATGATTCTGCAGTTGACGACTGAAATCCCTGCATTTATTTTTGGCAGCATCTTTACATGCATTGTGAAATGACAGTTGAGAGTGAAAGTCCAACACCAACTGCTAAGTCCTGTGCGTTTAACCAAAGGACAAGCAGGTAGAGCCTTAGTTCTGATCCTGCTCTCTCTACTTTTTTCCATAACCATATATGGACCCTTCATATGAACTCCTAGAATTTTGGTCTGTATTTCTTTAGATGGGAAGAGCTGAATGGTTCTAATGACGTCTGCTCCTGCTGTGACTCAAAGTGTCCATCATCCGACCCTGATGGTGAGGGGGGGGGGTTGTTTGTTTTATTTGTTTCGTCAATTGTATAGGTCCTCATTCAAGCAACCTGGATTGTGCACTTTTTAACTGTAAATTAGTAGCATCAGCTTTAAAAACGTTTGAACCTAATAGACCATTAACATGCCTAGAATAACCCCAGGTTGAAGAATGTCATTTCCATTTGTAATACATTTGCTGTGTTGTTTTCCCTTTCAAAAGCTCTGCTTATATGTTCTTTTGGACAAAAGTGATTTGTCACTTCTAGCACGCACCGGTTTTATGATGTTACACACCACAGTTTAGCTAATACTTAACCAATTAGTTTTAAAATGGGGAGGGAGGTGTGTCTGGTTTTCCAACTGTTTTGTTTCTATGGAGCCTCCCATAAGGTTATCAGCAGTGGTCCCTTTTCTTCGGACCATCATGTGAAGTCGCTTGAGGTGGAGGTGACTAAGCCACCTTTACAACCTGGTGAGGAGGTGCACGCCAGTGTCACCACTGAGCCGTGGACGACTGCAGAGGACAGTCAGGTGAAGGGTCTGGCGGTAGTGGAGGAGGAGGAGGAGGAGGAGAAAGTCCCAAAGACCCACCTGATATTTGAGGACGTCTTTGGTTTGGATTAATAGTGAAAACAGTCCCTGGAGTTAGGAAACTTCACAATCTGTTATCATGTGATAAAGATGGCTTGCACACTTTGTTCATTGTAAATGAAGCCAATGCCAATTTCTCACGATTTTGTTGCCTTAAAATATTTGCGCATGACCAGGGTCTTTGTCAAACCACAGTGTTAGGTTTCATTCACTATGACAATAATAAGACTTATCTGTAAAGTGCATGCTTCGTACAGCCCTGTGACTGGTGGTGGTTTTGCAGCAAACTGCAGCATTAGTTAGCAAATTTTGAGATGCTCTGTGGAACTGAACACAGGAAATGAAATGATGTTTCTCTGCATGAATGAGGATCTATCACTGTGCACCATCTCTTACACATAACCCTATAAGTTGGTACTTTCAGGAGATGAACTGAAATAATAAATCAAGTGGGAACTCGGAATGTGTCAAGCAATTATCAACTCCTTATAAAAGCTGACTTCAATGCATACTTTGAGGCGGTGTCCTGTGTTTTTTTTTTTTTGTTTTTTTTTTTTTTTGTTTTTTTTTTTAAATCTGATCTGTACCTCTTTTGCATGTGTCTGCAGTGTGCATTTTTGTTTTTATTTAGTTATGAATTACACAGTTGTGAGAGAGCCTATCAGTAACTAGTATGTTGGCAGTCATACCGTTGAGTGGCCTTATATACCCGCAGCCAAAAATAGAATTATGAGAAATCAGCGTGTATATGATTAGTGGTACAGGGCCTATGGTATGTCATTTTTCCATTCACTCAAAACTGATTGGCTATGTTAGACACACTGTGTAATCTAGAGAAGAATGCATGGACAGAGGTTGGAATTTGAACCTTTACAGTCAAAATTGTATTTTATCTGTTCAAGTGCTTGAACCTGGCTCTATCTCTTTGTGCTAAAATTTTTATTTATTTATTTTTTTAATATTCCTAGATCTTCAAAATGCCTTTCTTATAGCTGCTTCAGTATTTTATGGAGAACGGAGAATTTGAGCAAGATAACCTTGTGCCATATAGTACTTCTGCCAGATCCAGAATAGGTCTTCCTATCTCTGATGGTCTCTTATGGGGCACGTTTAAAACTCCTCTCTCTGTGTCTGAGCTGTTTTACTGAGGATTAATTCATTTTTGTGGATTGAGGGAACGAGCATTTGATGACTTATCTAATTTTTAATGCTTTTCATCACCGCAAATTTCAAAATATTCACTTTTCTGGAGCAGGATAATCTGCATATTTTCATTCTTATCAAATGTAATGCAGCAGCTTTAAAGAGAAACTTTAAAATGTGTTTTTGATTAGAGGAAGGAGCTCAGAGGGGAAAGAGAGCCAGACTACTGAGATGTCAGGGCTACATGGTTTTTTTTTTATTATTAATTCTGACAATAGTTACATTTCAGTGTGTAATGTTATTGGTTATAAAAATCTGTACAGGTGTCACCAGAGCAATGGTTAAGAGAGTGCTAAATGCAAAAATGTCTTTTGTCTCCCCAAACCCTTATATATAAAACATGCAGATATATATTTACAATTTAGTTCCAACAAGTATCAATACACATACAATATACAAACAGTGTACAGCTGACAGAGAACTTGATGGCGGTATTTGCTGCTCTTGCTTTAAACCGTTTGCTTCAAAGGGAATGCCTTAATGTTCCTTCAGAGGTTATTTCTTGTGATTTTTTTTTGTTTGTTTTTTTACTTACTAATTCCTCTTTAACCCTCTATTCTGCCAGACAAAGTAGCAGTGCTCGTAAAGAACATGATTGATTTCATCACTCATTCAATTCATCACCCAGTTGGTAATGCTAGCTTTAGTAGTAAGCATTCAGATGGGCATGGGTACCCGGGTGCCTGGGCATAGGTGAGCTTGGATACACGACACCAGTAGGCGAGTTCCAGTAAGTTGAGGGTGCGGCAAAAAAGTTCCCAGAGGAGACTGGCATAGTGGCAGTGTGGGTGCCCATAAAGTTCATTTTGGGCTGGTGGCTGTGGTAGGTTTGCACAAAGGGCACGTCCGACTGATACTTGAGCACACCGCTCTCTGTCGGATGGTTCTGGTGGGCCTGGGAGATACCCTGGAAATCAAACTTGTATGCGTAGCGCTTGCCGTGCACCTTGGTCATGATGTTCTTATCATAGTAGTAGCGTAACGCGCGGCTCAACTTGTCGTAGTTCATGTTGGGTTTACTCTTGCGTTCACCCCAGCGCTTGGCCACCTCATCCGGATCCGTCATCTTAAATTCACCGTTGGTGCCTTCCCAGGTTATGATGGCCGCATTACTGCTGTCAGACAGAAGCTCCAGCAAGAACTGCCACAACTGAATCTGACCAGAACCTTCATGAAAAATAAATAGATACTGTTTATGGACTTGGAGCTACGGGAACCACTATAGGTTCAGGCACAAGCAAAGGCAGCATCTGAATTTCCAACGTTTAATTCTGTTTATCTGTTTCTTTGTCATGTATGTGTGCAAACATTGCTTGAGAAACACAGTCCATTCAATGAAATTCAGTTAAAAAAATAAATAAACTCTCACACACTGTGCTGAGTTGCTGACTGCCACTTTGCAAATGTGACCTTTTTAGACCATGCCCTATATTAAAACGGAATGTGGGTTGGCTGACCACCTACCCACAGTCCTGTGACTGCTGTTGTCGGACAGCTTGTGTGAATTGTGTTTGGTCATTCGGTTCTTGGTATGGAACGTTTTCGTTTCTGTGTGGAGACAGCGAATTAAACAGGGTCATTCGTGTCACACTTTGCTTAACAAAATTATGATTTTTTTTTCTGGTTTATTTGAGACAAAGGATGTAGTGCCTCTTCATTGTCTGCATGAACACAAAAAAGTAGAGATAGGTGCTTTTTTCATCACGTTTGACCAACACACCCCCTGTTTGTGCCCCTCTCTAACGTGTCTCTCTTGCATCTACCAACATACTGTAAAATACTGCAGACAGTAAAAAGGTCACATTTGCCAGTTATTTGTAAGTACAGTGTTTAAAGTGAGGCACTGCAGAGCACCTACCTGGATTGGCAAGACGGCTGCTTAAGGGCCCTAATGTTTGGTACGGATCTGCAAAAAGAGCAATGGTCAAATACTGCTCACACTGACTTACAGGACATACACTTAAATAGTCGTAATAAATGCCTATCACCATAAGGGTGGTGTCTTGTGATAACTGGAATTGTTTTGTTCATTTAATAGCGTTCAGTGGTGTCATGGTGCCAGCTGAAGAAGTTTCATGCCTATGGTTCTGTGGTCCCTCTCAAACATTTCAGAACATAGCGTTCATAATTACATATTGTTATGGGAAGGAACAAAAATTATGTTACATTTGCACAGACACCAGAGACATATACATATCTATATCAGTTCTTTGTCTTTTTTGGCAGGGTGGTGGGAGTTGAATCTGTTGAGGAGTGAATTCTTGATAGACGCTACAGCTAAATGCATTATTTTAAAAAATAAGGACTATGTTGGTGGCCTCCTGGGAGGAGGACGCTGGGTCTGGTGGGCCTGACGAGGATCGATGTTGGGGAGAATGAAAAGTGTTGTGATGAACAAAGAGGAAGTGATGTCACGTTTCTGTGGAGGTTTATGGGACGACTCGTTCCAATGCACCACCCCGGGGGGGGGGGGGTTATACATATTTGCACATATTTGGGACTTTTGTTTTGAAAAAAAAAAGGAACAATAAAAAAATGAAAGTGAACTAAAACCATAAAGCGGGTCAGGCGCTGACGAGAGTCTAGACACCGTGGGAACAGCAGCATCTCAGGGCAGGAGGTATGTCCCATCTCCCCAAGAGGGGTGATGTGTCAGGTGTCAGCTGCATTTTGGTTATTTGTACTTATTGACTTATTGTTTCCTCTAAATACACCTACACATACATGCACAATAAGTTACGACCCTATTTCCCATTAACAGCTAGTTTTAGTTCGTTTTCTTCACTGAGCAAGGTGGGGAGAGTAGGACACACTATCAATATGGAACAAAATCCTTAGCTAAATCATGTATTTAGTCATTTTAGCTTTAGCTTTAGCTTTTTTTAGCTTTGACATTAGCCGCTAAATAAAACTGAAAAAAATCACATATATTTACCTTGGGCAAGTCTTGGTGCAGGCTCTGTAATTCTGTTGCTGTGCTGATGCTCAACTGGAGAACCTGTAATAACGAAAACAGTTTGCATATTAATCAACACGTCCTGTATTACAGGGGTGGGAAACTTATGGTTTGCAGCAACACGTGTCTCTTTTCAGGAATTCATTTGCCCAAAAATTTTTTATGTTCAATTTGTTTTTAAGCAATTTAAAATGGTATATTTAACAAAGGTGTAGTTTGTGTAACTTGAATGCACTGAATTCAGTTGATTTTTAGATATTTTGAATATGGCTGAAACACAGCAATCTAACGTGCAGTGTTTGGCAAATGTTCATTTGTACATTTGTTCATCAAGCGTGAGACCTGTGACTTAATTGGTCAGGTCAAGTTTGATAAATGCTTTAGTTCAAATGTTATCCAATGGGAACAAAGCAGGGTTGCTTATTTTATCCATATGGGCCAGTCAAAACGGGGATGTTTAATATTACAGTATAGATTATTTGTAATGAAAATATGGTATGCTTTGTTTAAAAAAAAAAAAAATCAGTTACATAATTTGACATACTTTCATCCTAATGATCAAATCATTATAATTTGTTATTGTTTACAATTTGCATGTTTTTCAACTTTTGTGGCATCATGTCGGTGTGAGACCCCTGCACTCTCTCTCAGTGAGTCAGAAAAGTCACGCCTTATTCATAGTATTTTATTGAGCTGGTTTCAGATAATTGGGCTATCGCACAGTACAATCAAAATAATCAAACTGGGCCTTATTGTCATCATGTGCAGCAACCAGCTCTACTTCCAGTCTAAGTCCTGCAATATCGTAGTTATCACTTCATTTAAAAAATTGTGTGTATTTGTAAAATAGTTGAGTGTAAACTTTACTTTATATCTTCCTCTCAATTTTTTTTTCTTTTTTTTTTTTTTGGCTCTTCATAATAAAAAAAGTACATATCCCCTGCCAGACTGAAAGTCCATTAGCCATTGTTCTGTTCTGCTACAGTTACCTGGGACATAGCAGGGTTCATTTAGTAATACAAAAATCTCCGTCATGTGTATAACTTATAAATTAACTGGTTAACTGATTATAACTCATTCAGTAAATATTGGCTTGACAGTACCTTTTTGAACAGCGGGCATGGCATTCGATGACCAGCTGTTCCTTCTGCTGATCTCATCAAAGCTGTTCTCTGTTCCAAGAGAAACCAAGATAAGGATTAACAGAGGAAGATTCACAGGAAAAGGGGGCTTTGAAGAATGGGGAGAAGGGCAATCACAGGAGGAAGGAAAAGCTCCGAATTAAAGAGCCCTAAGGAACAACATGGTGCTGAACAAAGACTTGGATGAAAACAAACTAAGGAGGAGTGAAGATGCCCCTGGATTCTTTGGGGTGTGTGTCCTTTTGTTGAGGCCACTTCTATTTGCCACAGAATTGTCAATTGTGTCCCAAGGCGGGACCCATAACCCCACTTCCTGTCTTGGTGCAGCTGTTTCCTGTCTGAAACTTTGAGTTGGGGATTGATCAAATTTGGGCGCTGTTTACTCACGTAGAATTGCAGTAGTCTATTTACTATGCTGGTAGACACCGAATCATGGCAGATTGTCAGCACATCTGTTTCTGATAGCTGTGATAGCTTCTGATACTTTATGGTCAGAACTCCTTACACTGTAAGCCTCTCATCCCTCTAACCTCCTCTTAGAAAACGAATTCTTTTTCAACACCTCATACCAACTGCAATACCTCATATGTTGCATGGTGATTCCTATGACTGCACTATTCACTGTGTTTAAAACAAGTGATTTTGTAAGTGAAGAGTTTGAGCTGGTTGTCATACCTGCTTTGACCTGTAGTCTTGGCTGCGGCTGTGTAGTAGTAGGAGTTGTGGAGTATGAGAAAGTAGGGCTACCTGTAGACAGAGACTGTGTGTCAAATGGAAACTCTTACATTCAGCTTTGCTCTCTGATACTTAAATATGAATACATTGTACTGTGTTCGACACAGGGGTGGTAAGTACTTAAATCATTCATTCTCGAACAGTCAAAAGAGCTTGAACGTAAAACACGGAGCAAATATGGACCAATTGTAAATAAACTTGAACGAAGTTACAGCATGGGTAAGAGTTAACATGAGCGGGGCCCCTTACTCTGGCGAAGGTAATTGAGGTGTGAGAGCAGGATGTCTGTGTTGTAAGCAGAGGTGAGACGCATCATGTCTTCTTTGGTCATTTTGCAGAGCGCTTTGCCATCCAGTGTCTGGAAGAGAGACACATCCACTTCCAAAAGGCCATATTCTTTAATGGCCCAGTCCAACCACTGCCGCACATGGTCCTGACTCCACACCTCTGGGTCTGCCGGTCAGAGGATGTGGGAGAGGGTTAGGAAGATTAAAAAATGTGTAGGAATACAAGGAAAGTGTAAGGGAAGGGAACTGTGACCCTCCCCCCCCCCCCGTGCTCATTTTAGATGTGTTCTTCTTAATATTGATACTATCAGACTGGAGTTTTTTTTACCTGGGTGGGTCATAAATGATGGCATTTAAATCGCAGTTTCACTGTGACCGCCATGAAAATAATTGTGGCAGCCACGTAAGATGGTTTTGTTTCATTTCAAAGTGGGTTATGGTAAAGGTCTGTGGTGAGTAATACTTACTCGGAGCTTAAAACCATGTAAAAAAAATCTTAAATGGGTCATTACATAAATCATATTTTGTGTTCTTCAAATTCTTACATATAAAAATCATCGCATAAAACGTCACCATTTTCCCAAAGAAACTGAACAAAAGCAATTTGAGTAAGTTTTGATAACTCTCTTTGTCCTTGTGTTACACAGCTGTGATGTGATATCCGTCTATTATGGCCAGTACAATAATAGGGAACCTTGTTGACTCATGTGGAAATAATCCCAGAAGTCCAATCTGGCAGATTGTTCATAGGAGAGCCCAGTTTACTGTCTGTCTTTTGATGACTACACAACAACCTTCAAAACCAGTCCCATAAAGATGAATCAGGGGCGTGGTCACCATGCGTGTGAGTAAGAGCAGTTCCCCTAAATCACGGTTTCTCGCCCCACTCCTATGGGACTGTTTACTTTTCTTTTTAATCTTTTTTTTTTTTTAACGAACCTTAGCTATCATATATGAGTAAGCATGTTGGCAAATTGTCAACTTTAATCGGTAATGCTACCTCAAAGTTGCAAAAAATATATGTGAAATTCCTCACATATCCTGCGGAAGTATTTGGAAACACTGCTTTTGCCACTGACCAGCAAAATCACAGATGTCAAATTCATGTACGCTGATCAAGATGTAGTTTGTTTTTCGGGGGTTTTTTTTTTTCAAGCCATTGACTTTTCAACATTCACAGTGGTGAGGCGTAATGTGTTTACTCATTCATTTTGCATATCTGGGACATTTGAGAGGCAAAATGGTGGCTACAGTGTCAGGTTATCCTGTGGTAAAGAGTTGAGAGTGGAGCTCATTTAAAGAAATGATGTGATCAATGAAGATCAAGCATTTTTCTCTGCACTAATTTAGAACTTTAATAAAGTAAACAGATGAAACAATATGCAGATGAAACTGGGGTTTCTGTGTAAAAATCTGATCTTATTTTACTTGCTGTGTAAACAATACATGTGTGCTGTTTAAGCCTTTGTGTTTTTAATCCCTGCATCATGATGTGTCTTTAAATAATAAAATATATTTCAGCTCAAATTCAGGTGGTTTAAAGATCTTTATAATGTGAAATAATACAATTAGAATGAAATGTTGTTTCTAAATATTCAGAAGATATGAAACAATATCAAAAATTGGAGTCAAGTGGTAAAGAGGGAGACGAGATAGAGATCTGAGACTATCAGAGTGTCGTATACATAAAAGTACAAGCCTGGCCCCTTTGTTTTAAGTCCAGTGTGTCAATGTTTTTGCTCCTTTCTGTCACTCTGCATAAAGAACACTGAGTTCCTCAGTGACGCAAGAGTCTGTGGTCGCCTGCTGCTGACCGAATATCAGGGCGTGTGTGTGTGTGTGCGCGTGCTTGTGTGTGTGCGCGTGCTTGTGTGTGTGTGTGTGTGTGTCTATGTGTGTGTGCGAGCGTGTGTGTCCGTTTTTGAATGCTACTGTGACCGTGTTTACAAATGAACTACCTGTTTGCTTCAGTCACGAATTTTCAAAACCAGTCCACGGAACTTGTTTACGCCCAAACTTTGTTTCTATTGTCATAGACGGGCAAATATTTCACAGTCTCTGTATAAAGAATTTCGCGCTAGTTTTGCCTTTTTTGCCATCTCACTTGGTCCTTCTCTGTCCCACAGCACTACCACTTCCCTTTTACCATTCAAAAATAACACAATCGAGTAGTTGAAATGTTGTGAAGAATAGAAAACAACACAAAGAATGCCCTTTTTTTTTTTTTTCCCCAAACACACACAAATGCAAACATTTGCTTGATTGTATTATACTTGACAACATACACTGAAATAGCTATTGAAAGCTACCATACCTGCTGGTACAATGACCCTCTTCTCCTCTGTGGCAGTGCTGGGTGGGGTGGCTGTCTGGGGGCTGGTGCGAGGCTCCGGGTATGAGGCCTGATAGGCCAGCTGACTCCCATCACCATTGCTCATGTGTCTTGCCCTTTTTGTCACGCTGCAGTCGACAGGGGACTCTCGGCTGTGTCAGGGGTGGGGACATGAACTGAGTTTCATGCTGGGCACTCTTAACTGTGTATTATGACAGTGTGCGTCCCATCATCGTGAGCAACGTGCTTAGTGTACGCTGTAAATTGAGACTGACCGTGCGTTGTGATAAATAGCTAATACACCATGATAAGTTCTCTGTATTTTTCACTACAGAGTACACAGCGCTCTCTATGTGCTATACTGTAGAATACAGAACACCTTTGATTCTGATCTGTGTTCTGACTGTACATTCTTTCGCTGATCGGTCGTTAATTAAAGGTGTCTCACCTGGTTCCGTTTACATGCTCTGTCCTCTTAGCTGGGTTCTGTGCTCCAGATCCTGCCCAGTCCGGTTCAGTGGGCTCGGGGCTCTCCTCTGAGCCCTGTCGGAACACCCCGTGTGATGTAATCTCCCCCTTCATGTGAACCGCCTGTGGCGCAGTGAAGGATGGCTCAAATATGGACTGGTCCTCACTCACGACGGACAGTGCTTCCTGTGACGGAAACAAAGAGGTGACGCCGCTGTAAACCCAGGATATTAGCGATACATTAACGCCAGTCCATTCACGGAGCAACCACAATATGCTCCCTATCTCCAATCCAACCAAATCACTGGACGCATTGAAGTAGCAGGAATGTAATAGCGACTATTTGGTATTGTGATGACTGACTTCATTACTTTAGATCTCAGATCTTTAGATCTCAGCACTACAAAAAAAAATCGTTTTTAGATCCAGTTGTAGCATTTTATCATTTTACTGTTCATCATTTTATCTTCACAATAGGTACATAGGGGTTACAGAGGGAGATAATATGATAGAATTCAAAAAAAGGAAAATTTATATAAATGCACACTGCCCTTGTGTTCTTCTGTCTTAAGGAAATTTTTGATATTCAAAGACTTAGAAATGGACCTTGTATAAAACAGTCCTGCGTATCTCTCTTGCGCAGCCATTTTGTTTCTCTAAGCGTATAATATGCTTGTCATAAGTATTTTCTTTTTAGCATACACATGAAAAGGGAAAAAATAGAAAGAAGCGATGAATTAAATTAGGACATTCGAATGTACGTTTACTTTTCAGTGAATCATTTTCTGTAGAAACCATTTTGTGTGTGTTTGATAGCAGCTTCAGTGTATATGTTTGTTTAGAGGATCTCAGTATTGTCTGTCGAGTATCTACGTCAGCTCTCTGCTTTTTTGGTGATGCACAGGAAATCTGGCCCCCATGTGCAGTGAAACCTTTTGGCACAGGACAAGGGATAGGAAACAAAGAAGGGGGGTTGAGGTGCAGAAATGTGGGTCATTTAAATCTGAAAAACAAATTGAGACCTATTTGTGTGGGGGTGGGGGTAGGGGGGTGGGGGGGGAGGTGTCCAGCTAGATCACTGGACAGGGAGGAGACGGCCTTGATAGAGGCTCCAAATTCCGTTACGTGTTGTTTTTTTCCCCCCAGTTATCTCTAAAAATGCCCGCCACATTAGTACGTTTTAAAGATCTCAGTCACAAAAGTTTTAAAGATCTCCATCACCTTTATCTCAGTTCTCTATGTGCATCACAACCAGATTCACAAATGACTAATTACGCCCCATTTGAGGTGCACCACTGCACTCTGCTCAGGCAACGAACATGTTGTCGAAATTAAAGCAGTTTGAAGAGACCCAGCCTTACTGGGGAAGTGAAACAACGGACTAAGACTGAGCCAAGAGGCTGCCAGCATAGACTGATGGGAAGGTGGGGTGAGGGGTGGGGTGAGGTGGGGGGGGTTGACATGCAGGCACTGCAGTTCACTCCCAAAACTGTGAAGCTTCCTTCACTTGCAACATTTTAATTTCACAGTAATAAGTTATACCAGTTTGAGGAGGCATTAAAAACATGTACTATCACAGGTAAGGACTGGTGCTAAAGGTACTAAAAAAAGAGTGATTCTTAGCCTCAGTCCTTGGGGCCGTCAAGACGGCACATTTTTACTCATTTTTGCTCAGAATTATCACAACTGGTTTAACAGATCCACATATTACTCAGCCCTTCAGACCTCTTCAATGAGGTATGCTGGTGTTGGAAATGAACTGAAATGTGTTGCCAAGGGGACAACCAGGACTGGAGTTGAAAAACATTGTACTAGAGCAACAACTATGAAAGTATTTGCTTGAAATATAGGAAGAGATGTACATTGGCTTTCAACTGCACACGTGGGGACTTAAGTTTTACAAATCCATTTATAGCGCTACAAATTCCAACCCTTTTTGCATGGGGCAAATGCACATTAGTATGTCTTTCATTAAAATGGATCATTTGGCAAAATATGGAAGCAGCTTACATGAAGCTCCCCGGTAAAACATTTAACATGTTATTGTCGTAGTTTTCGAGTACCAACAGAGATCAAAATAAGATTCAGTTGTGAAAATAGTTCTGCACCTATGCATGCACTAAACCACAACCGCACAAATACACACACACACACACACACACACACACACACACACACACACACACACGTATTTTTTGCTCTCTCTCTCTCTCTCTCTCTTCCAAACTGAACACAAACACACTAAACGTGGCCTGACCGCCAATGCCACAACTGACTTCCTGTTCAATCAGTTTCGTATCAGCCTCTGTTGCTGTGAGACAAAACACAAAAGTTTAACAAACTTAAACTGCATTCTGCAAAAAAAAACGTGGCTCTGTTCACGGTGATTCACACAGTCCCTAAGCATCTTAGAGCACTTTTGAACCATGCTCTCTTATAGATTTGCTTTCATACTTGGCATTTCTTCAAGCAAGCATGAAAATGCCATTTGAAGGGAGTAGCAATAGCATAAGTTCCTAGAGTTCAGTTTCTCATGGAACTAATGCTATGTATATTCAAACGCAGGCAGTGTACAAGCACAGATCCTATGCCTGTGGAAAGGGACATTTATATCTGCTGACTCTGGGCTGTTACCCCGAAACTAAGACATTTTGAGATTTTTATCGGCTGTGGTTTATGACTGAGATCAATCATTATATGAATCACCCATGGGTGGTGCACAAGGTAAGCCTTTCCCAAAAGCATGGCTAACTTTTCAAAGACCAGTTTTTTCAAAGCAAATGAACCAGATGAAGAACCACTTCATAAAGTATCATTTTTTTTTAATGTGCTGTGATGAGGTGACAATGGTCTGTCACTTTCATATAAGCCATTTTGACTGGGACAGAATGAGTTCAAGCTTATTTGTGATTGATGTTAAATAATAAGACATTGAATTATCAATGTCTAAGGGACACCATAGTATATAAATGAGGAAAAACAGCCATATCATTATATATGTTATGTATACATGTAATATGTTGTAGGAAACATGAACGTGGCAGCTTTTAGCCTGTAGATGCTGTCTCAAGGAATCTTATTACCTGCCATGTCATATTACCTGCCATTGCTTTATTTTCTGATTGACTGCTGAGTGGGACTACCACATTCTCACTATCTTATCCAGTGCCTTGATTAGGTTGGCTTTCACACATACAGACTGTGAATGCAGTTTGCTCTTTAAAAGTTCCTTTTGTAAAAAAAACAAAAACAAAATTGAAGCAGGCCCTTGGATGTCATGCACACAAACTCCTTGATCTTAACCAGTGGCTCAAGGGTCATCCTATAGAATAAATCTGCCTGACACTTCTAACAAGTGCCCAACTCAGAGTGATGTTAAATAATCTTTAAAGATAGCATTGTATGCCATGACAAATAGGATCAGTGCTAAACCGAATGTTATTTATGTTTATAAGTCTACTTTGTTCATTGCATGTTTTAATAAATTGATTCACGAACAATCAGGCTAAGTGGTCAGCATTTTCGAAGCTGGCCTTGTGTTTTATTGATTAAACCTTCATTCTCACGGATTTGGCAACAGTTTGTATGTATGCTCATCTTCATATCAGCGCTGAGATTTCTTAAACCCTAATTTTGACGTAAACAGTTCTACGTATAGGCCACTACCTTTATATATAGTATACGCATCTATACGTGAATGTGTAGGCCTAGGTAATTTATCAATTGATCTTGCGTAAAAATTAAGTGCTAACATTTAACTGGTTATGAATTCCGATTTTTTAATGACACTGGTTATGAATTCTGATTTTTTTTTAACAGTACATTCCTAAGTTTTTGATCCACATGAATCCTATATTTATCCTTTTCTTTACCTTACGCCAGCAAGTCACGTTTGCGCATTCATAAGCAACAGCAAGCACTCGAGAAGATTTTTAAAAACAAAGTGACAATTGATTGATTAAAGCAAACAATTCAAAAATCACCAGTGGAATGAAAGTATCTACGTTGACCATATACACATTTTTAATCGAAAGACAAACTATGTCACCACCAGTGGGAGATGGACAAAGTAGGCATAAAGCGTGAGATGCTGACAATAATTTTTAAGATCAAGATCTATGACGAGATCTAAATATGTTTTAAATGCTTATGTTTTAAATGCTTATGTTTTAAAATGGGCTCTTTGATTTGAATGGGTTTCAAATTCTGCTTTCAAACATGGATATTTTTTCAAACAGCTAACTGTTAAGTTTTCACACACATCGAATTCAAATACAGTTCTAAACTATACCGGTCAGCTGATGATTTCGTTTAACTTTGCTGCCTACTCGAAATTTTCAAGACGTGACGTCCCTCCCCTGTTGTTGTGTTAGGCTCCAGTGTGTTCTTGTAATGTTCTGTTGTTCAGGGTGATTTATAATTGCATCTCTTGTTGTGTCATGTAAGGTAAATGTAAAAAAGATACATCAAAATCATTACCAAAACCCAATACTATATAATCCTCAGTTTACTTAATTTATGGAAAATGTTTGCCTAAACGTGAGGCGGTATGCATGTTAGCCATCTATTTGTCTCAAATGAGGACAGTACGAGAAAGCAGAAGTTGAAGTTAAGGCATGCTGATTTTGCAAAGGGATGAGCAGCTGCGCTTTAAGCTGCAAAACACTGTGGTTTTCACAAGTTTTTAATCAGCAACATCAGTGCACCAGAAGAAAGAGGGCGGTTTGCAGAACTTGGCCTGCAACATAAAGTATAATAGACTGTCCATATGCATGGAGCGAAGCACGTTCAGTTTTGCTTAAGTTATTGTCTGCCTGATTTAACTGAAATGTAGAACAATGCATTGGCATCGCAAATCCAGAGACTTAATTCTGTTTTGTCAGGCTTTGTTGCCTTTTTCGTATGGAGGAGCGGAAGTGTGTGCGGAAAGTCTGAGGTTTGAGACAGGAAGCCTGCTTAGTTCAGATAACGACACCTGACAAGCACTCTGGGCTTGCAGTTTACTATAAATTACTCTTTAAATAACTCACACGAGGGAACAGACAGCAGCAATATCCAACAGCATGAGACTCTGGGTCCTGGAATTGTGTGTGTGTGTGTGTGTGTGTGTGTGTGTGTGTGTGCGCGCGCGCGCGCGCGCTTGTGTGTATGTGCGCTTTGTGTGTGTGTGTGTGTGTGTGCGCTTGTGTGTGTGTGTGTGTGCATGACAGAGAGAGAGAAAGAGAGAGAGAGAGAGAGAGAGACTCACAGGCTCGATAATGGTGAGTGCGCACACAAGAAGAGAAGCGTTTTTTTGGGGGGGGGGTTTTGCTTGTTTTTGTTTTGTTTTGTCAACACCGTTCACTTTTACGCCTATATAACATATATTTGTATTAAAATGTGTTATTTACAAAAATGTCTTAACTGTGAATAAAGAATCTATGAAAAATAAATTACTAATAAGCAAATATATATATATATATATTGACATGTCAAAGACATGTCACAGGGAGTTACTGACACAGAGTCACGGAAAATGTCAACGAGCGCAGGCCTGGTAGCTTTCACACTGACTAATTTTACGAAAGACATTACTGGACAATTTGGCGGGTTTCATAAAGACAAAATTCAGTGGCCTAAACTGCTTCCAGAAGCGTTTTTAAAGCAATTAATCAACAACTGTAGAATTCTTTGTTGAGATGTGATTTAACACACCTGAGAATTAGTTTAGATAGTTGAATTTGCCAGTGTTTACCAAATTAACGGTGGGAGTCTTTGTATTTCCCCACACTTGGACTATACATATCATTGTAAAGCAGATTTATAATACAGTTGACAATACGACACATATTTAAAATACATTTCCATGCGTCGATCTATGCACGGCGTTTAGAAATAATTATGCTTTTCATTTCCCGATTCTCGGCTTATTATCATTTTATTAAGGATCGAAGTAATGCAGAAAAGAAAAAAAGATCATTTCAAATGGGCCAAACTAAATAACCTCATAATTTGGTTGCAACTGAAAAAATCATAATTCCACAAAGATATTATATTCATTTAAATATGTACGAATGTTTCATTAAACTCCTGTATCGAATTCGTTCAGGCTATACATACCAGAAACTGAAAACCCAAGCTTACATTCTCCTGCGTAAAGGTAATCAAATCAATGTACAGAAGACATAGACACACGGATCTACTTGAACACATTAATGCTGGAAATGCCTTGAATTACTAATCTTTGACAGTTATTTGATTTTCAAAATCAAAGCTCTGATACAGATTGGTCTGTAACTGACCAACGTCTCAACGATGTAGATGCACGTTAAGCATAACTCAGAAAATTATAAAACTAACATAACCCGGAAAATTATGAGACAAGCTATCTTAAATTTTTTTTTTACAAAAAAATCAGAAGATGACAAATCACAAATACCAGTCATCAGAAGACTTATGATCCTTGGTTTTTTAAACGAAGACTCCGCAGTATTCCAAGTTGATGGCGGCAGAGCCACCTGCTCTGCGCGCGCTCCGCCATAAATGAACGATTTCTAAAAATTGGGTATTCTTCTGCAGTCTCACCATGCCTAAAACGTCCCCATCACTTCTCTCAGCTCTAGTAAGTTGTTACATTATAGCAATGCTATCTTAAGCACAGTGGCCTTACTTTTTATTTACCAGTATGCCAACTAAAACAATATTGGTTGTATAAAAATGAAACAATTTGAATCGCTAATTTGTTCATACCCTTTCTTGCGCGATCTGCACACCATTTAGTTTTTATCTGACTCTAAAAGTTGTAGTGGTTTCTTGTGTTATTAAAGAGCCGACATTCAACCACGAACGGGAAGGAAGAGGAAATTTTGTACAAGAAGGAAAGAGTGGGGACCTGCATCACCGCCTTGTCTCTCTCACTCAGAAAGCTGTACTGCTAACCAATGTAGTGGGTGGCTGCGCACTCAATACTCATTCTCAGAATCGACATTAAACCAGATCAAACGCCTACCTTAATAGTACAGTCCATTGCAGTTGTCGATTAATCTGAATAGTTCATGTAGGTAAGTGTGATTTTAGGACTTCTTAACAAAGTCGCTTTTGATAACCTGGCTGAATCGCATCGACTCGCGAGAACAGGCGCATTTATTCTTCGGCGCAAACCATGGCTGCAACAATTTTCGCTTAGACCATAACCGGATGGCAACGGTTTTTTTCTTCTTTTTTTTCTCTCCCTTCTAAAATTGGGAAGTGAAGTCACACAAAAGCTACGACGCTTGTTCCCCATTGGTGAAACACAGACATAAAAGTTTACAGCAAGTTAAAACGCATTTATATTATATCCAGTTATTAAAATGAATTTGTTATCGATTCAAAGAACTTTATTACACGAGACAGGTTGGCTGCATAACTATATGTGCTCTGAAACTGCTAATACACAGCCTATTAATGGCCCTGATGCATTAATTATATATAAAGTGCCATCTCCATCCTCCTCTCCGTGTTTATTATCTAATTAATTAACTGGCCTAAATATTCGATGTATGTAAAAGTCTATATAAATGTTCCTCTTACATCATAGTCTACTGCATAATATTCTATTAATCTGTTAATAATCTGTCAAAGACACCAGAATGTGTACTACTGAATATCACATATATGCATATATATGCATGCTTTGTTTTGTTCGTCTTGTTGTTTTTTTTTTTTATTTTGCTCTTGAAGTTTTAACAATACATGCCGGATCGATTTCAGACGTCTTAAGTTCCGTAGGAAGGGTATATTTCAAATCTGTATGTTATCAATGCTCTTTAGGATGACTAAAAAGAAAGACAAGTATAAAATGGATCCAAAATGAAAACAGATAATTTAATAGCACCTGACCAAAAAAGAGTTCCTTTCCATATGTCCGTCAGTTAGTAATATTGGTCTGTTTTTACAATACTTTCCAGTTCAGCCTATCTCATTCCCTTATGTGAAAGGACTTGTAATGCCAGCAAAACTGTGCAGTCATAGCGAAGTTCTTTAAGTGAAAACTAATTTGATAATTCAGCGGGTGGGGGTTCTTGTGTAACTTGATTCTGGTTGTGTCGAACTGCGGCCAGGGGTTTCAATCACGACTCGAGTCTTCCAACGTCGTATACAATTCAGCAACTCACTTTTCCAGATGTATTTTTTTATGTGCGCTGGAGGAAAATGGTCAGAAGTGTTTGTTTATACAGGGCCCTTGGGTTGGTCTTATCTGCTCAAGCCACTCACGCCGTGATTTCAGGCCTCTTCTGCAAGGGATTTTACAGGCCATTGTTCTCATGAATTGCTTTTAAAGATACGAACAAACCTCATTAAAGACGCACTTGCATATTCTGACTGATCTTCCCTCCCCGTTCGCCCTGAAAAGTTTTGTTTTTAGGTCCTCACATTCTTTGAATTGTTGAGAGAATATCTGTAGTCTAAACTGTGACTACTCTAAATCTAAATTATGTTAAAATAGTTTCGTTGTGCTATCCTTACTGTTATATTGACATACTGAACACCGGGAAATACACGTTCATAATATCTTGAACAAATTTCCAGGGCAACCTTGGGTGGCTTGTCTGATATTAAGACATTACTTGGTTCAGAGAAAGTTAGACTTACAATTTCGTAATAACTAATAATCTAATACTTGCTTTATTTGGTGGAGTGTTACTGGTTTTGCTGTGGAAATGTTTCTAATTTGACTGGAAGTCACAAAATGTACTATAATTAATTTAGGATCAATCAAATCGTAAGAAATATTTTGATTGATCATTTTTGTTTCACCCCGTCTCACAAAAGCAAAAAAAGTAAAAGGAAAAAAAAAAAGTATATTCGAAAAACAGTTTTAATGATGACCACGGCTCAGTTAAAATATATGCCCAATCTCATCCACGGTATTGTCAGCATTAACCCATTCTTCCAAATTATTTGAGAGTTCTGTTACTGACAACTTGTCACGATTTACTGACTTAGCCTTAAAATTAATGAGCTGGAAAAGAAAACTCTGGTGGCCCGGTCGTGCTGTGGTGTAAGTTAGAGCCGGATTGGGTGGGCGCATCATAATACGATACAAATATTTACCATAACTACAGACTCATAGGCAATTGTTCATGCGCTTCATACGTTGTGATGTGAACGGACGCCTGACCCCATTGATAGTTTTTGGTGTGGCTATATGAATGAATGGATTGACTAAATCTGTGCTCGTGACTCCTGTGTGACGTCACGACCTGTGAAGGAGACCGCAGTCACGAAGCAAAATGCATTCCTTCCCAGATGTGCGGAACACGCCCCTCCTTATTCCCCTCTTTATAGGGAACTCGAGTGAAGGCACCATCAGTCAACACAGCTCTATAGCAGCAGTGCAGGCCGAGGCAACCTATCCTTCCTGAAAAAAAAACACTGGAATAACTTGGAAACCTAAAACATTAAGGTACTGCCCTTTTTATTTATTTTAAAACGAGTGTACATGTTATTTGTTGAAAGGGGAATGCAGATAGTTATATTTTAAAATGCAGTCAAATTTTCAGATGACCTGTATAATCACAGACATTCCCTTTCACATCACAGATGTTGTTAAATTAATGAGTAGTCTGGTCTGATGTAAAACATTAGTGCCTGTTAAAATTCCCTCCAGATATACTCTAAACCACTCTAAACTACTCTAAACCATCAGTGTTACAGAAGCTCCATCTTTATTGGCATTGCTTTTATTTTTTTTTATATTTGTGATGTAAGTAAGAGAGAATATCATTAGAGAAAATGAAAATATCATTTTTGAGAGAGCACAGATTGTTCCTTGGATAAGTATTTCTTTGCTGATTGATTGAATTCATATTGTCACAGATGGAAATGTACCACGCTGGATATTTCATGGAGGACTTCAGAACACAGGAGGTCCCTGCTGGTTTTGACTTCAGTTCATATGGTAATAACACTGTCTGATCCTGTGATATTTTCCACTCAAATTCCCTGGCTCATCTCAACTATCTAATCATGGTCTATTTCCACCACTACTACCAATTACCACTAACAGCACTGTTACAGCCACTACTAACTACTAATAATTACAGTTAGACTTCAGGAATAGGTTAAGATAGTAGTCATTCTTATAATGGCCATTTGTGTCTCACTATCAACAGACAAGATTTTTTTCCCCCCCATATTTTGAACATTTTTCTGTGATTCTTGTCTTTTTTTCCGGACGCTTCTGAGCAAAACATTTCCTATGTCCTTCAGCTCCTGAGCCAGAACAGCAACACCCCTGTCAGTCACCAAAAAAAAAAAAAAAAACGGACCTTGACTTTTTGACTTGACTTGTTTGCTCGCAATAACCCAAAACCTCATCAGGAAAAAGGGGGTGCTGGGGGGGGGGGGGGGGGGGGGTGTACGCGCACAGAGATTGAGGAATGTGTCTGAAGCCGAGATGCAGAAACGAGGGGTGGTCAGGTTAAAGATACACCCGTTTTTTTTTTTCACTCCCACCCTTTTTTCCTAATCCTTTCCTCCAGACTTCCTCCTCAAACAGATTTAGCGTCCCCTATCCTCCGCCCTTCATCGTCACTCTGTCACAGTCCCATTGCCCGCGTTTCCTCCCCGTTTCCAGCTCTGTTCGAAAAGGAACAACTGGCGGCCGGAGATTGCTGAATGATCAAGCTGAGTGAAACTGAAATATAGACCCAGGGAGAAACAGAACAGGCCTTACACTAAGAATGGCATAGTGTGATCACAACCCAAAAGAAAGCAGCAGAGAAACAGTATTGTGTTCATCCAACACTCTGTGGGCTATAGTTAGCTACTTCATCATGTAGTTGAGTACAGATGTGAAATTGAGATTTCTAAGCTTTGAATCCTGTTGCTTTTTGTGTCTTTTTTTTTCAGTTTTTAACGCTTTCGCCTTAGCATGTATCATTCTTTATGTCAGTGACTTTCCTCCATCATTCATTGTCTTTGTGTTGTTTTTCTGATAATGTATCCTCAGACTTCAGTGGTGAAGACCTCTCCTTTTTGTTAGACAGCAAAGGATCTAGCCAGCAGCAGTACACAGAAAGCTATGGAGAACCTCCAAAGGACAGTCAACACAGTTCTAAAGGTATTTCATCCAATCACTGTACAACTTTATATCTTTATATCATTGCTCGGTAGAGCAGTGAATTATCTTCAGTGAAATGTCTTATTGTTGAATTTGTTCGTTCTAAATCAATACCCCATTTTGTTTACCTTTCTGGCAGGTAACCCAAGTGACAGTGGCTTGTTTAATTTGGATGCATACCAAGAGTTTAACTCTTGGGTATCTTATAGCAGTGGTGAGTATCGTGCTTTTGCAAAATTATTCATTAGCTTTGTGTTGATTGACATCATAGAAACATGTTCTTTAACTGCTTGTGATGATGGACATATTTCAACATGCTAATTATAACATTGATGTTGTTTGTCCAAAGCTCCAGAGGTGATGACCTCAGAGCGGACTCCGGTGGGATTTCAGGAGTCTACCCAGACGTATCAGAATCTTGTTCCCCTGTGCACCCCTGCCCAGGCTGGACAGTTCAGTGTAGGCATGGACTCTGCCAGCCAGTACCACCCAAGAAAACTGTCTGATCACAGAAGCACATCTGGAACAGTCAGTCTAGACCATCTGGGTATGTGTAAATAATGGAAGAGAGACTGAGAGCTCTAATGGCCTGGTATGGGCTGCCCCTATTGGAGCAATACTTAAACTTTACATTATATCAGTGTAACAGTGAGACTTTGGATTCATCTTTACTTTCAAAATGAATTAGTCTTAATGAGAGTATGGTGCCTGTAAACATTGTCTGTTTATTCCAAATAAATCATCTTTTGTATGTCTCCCTGGAAACTAATTGGTTTAAAGTAACACTGCCTCTGTCTGTCTTACCCAGGTGATGCTGAGAGACCCTATGTCTTATATGAGACTGAGGCTCAAGGCAGGCCCTCCACCTACTGGTCAGACTACTCCTCACCTACTTACTGCAGCCCCCTGCTGGGCCAACCCCCATCATGTACCTCACCCTCCGTCTCAAAATCTTCTGAGCAATACTGCCCTCGCGTGGCCAAAAGAAGAAGCGCACCCTCTCAGAGATCTGAGAGAGATGGAGAAGTGACCGGCATGTCCGCTTATCCAGGTAGAGTTCTTACCGTCGTTCCGGTCATGTTATTGTCTCTCACATGCTCATCACGGTGCCTAAATGTCTCAGGTGTCATATTTAAATGTGTTATGTATGAATGAATGTTAATCTCTCCTTGCCTCCCCCTCAGGATCCGGACCTATTCAGTTGTGGCAGTTCTTGCTTGAGCTTCTTCTGGACTCTGCCTGTCACACCTTCATCAGCTGGACAGGAGATGGCTGGGAGTTCAAGATGTCTGATCCAGCAGAGGTGAGGCTGTTTCCCAAAAATCTGCTCCCTACTTCACCTTTCACTTCCTTTCTCCCTCCCATGGCAACATTATCTGATATTAGAGGTGACTAGATGCCTCTTAACCATGCTGTATTCATTTCCAAATTATGTGCATGTACTCAAACAATTCAACTTTAATCTTTCAGTCTCTCACTCTCTCCTTTGCCTTTCGACAGGTGGCCAAAAGATGGGGACAGTGCAAAAACAAACCCAAAATGAACTACGAGAAGCTGAGCCGGGGCTTACGTTACTACTACCACAAAAACATCATCCACAAAACGGCAGGAAAACGCTACGTCTACCGTTTCGTCTGCGACGTGCAAGGCATGCTGGGAAAAACGGCGCGGGAAGTCTTGGCCAGCCTGAATATCTCCCCCTCCTGTCCCAGCTCATCGCCCCAGCCGTCAGCAGTGGCCGTCACGAAACCAGAGGAGATACCAGAGACCTGGGCCCATTAGAAGAGCCTCTTTTATGAGAGCACAAGGCATCAAAGGGCAGCTGGCACTTCTTCCTTTCCACATTTTGTTCATTCATCTCATTTCTTCCCCTTCAAGCTGCCACAGATACCTACCCCTAAAGAATACAGACTTTCGAGTGACTTTAAATTGAGCTAATCACGTCTGAGCGTCACTGTTATGATTTAAATGTGACTTTGTTTTTCATTTGTAAGCAGCTCCCTTTTTAATCTGAAGAAGGATCAGTGGGTGATGTATGCTACGTTAAGTTTGTTTTGAGGCGCAAAATCGGTTTTCCCCGTCAGGAAAATCAAAATCAGGAAATGTAAACTGCTTATCATGAGCGTTTTGAAAAGCACTGACTATCAGTCATGTATATAAAAACTACAAGACAATCCATCAACACTACAAAACATTATTCAGGTGCTGAAATTCAGGTTGGGCTAATTAATGATGTACACCTCGGCTACCTCTTTTGATACTGATATTTCAAATGTATTAGCAAATGGAATGATGTTTCTTTTTTTTTTGTAAATAAATTGTACATAGATGGATACATTTATGAAATGGGTCTTTCATTGTTATACTTATTGCACAGGACAGTTTGACAAAACCCGGGATATGATTATCAGGATCATATGGAATTTAAGTTTTATTAAAAAGGAGTACACAAATGTCAGTTGTATGGCATGGAACAAGCCAGAGAAGAGAGGACTCTCAATTCATCTCATGTTTGCAATTTAGAGGCCAGTGCACATAGAGACCTGTCTGGCCCAAACCCATGACAGATTTCACAAAGGCCTACAGGACACTTACACAGTAACCACTGAACTCAGTGAATTGCAGCAGAACAAATCAGTGTGTCCAAAATTCCAGAGAGACAGAGTGATATAATGAGTTGTCAAAAGAGTTCCAGATTCGTATAAACGCAAACCTCAGATATGCACACTTTATTTTGTGAAATTAAGTCTTGAACAAAGCTTGAACAAAGAATAACCCAAGCAAAGCAAATGATTTTGAAAAAAAAAAAAACAACAACAAAAAATTGTTTTTAGTTTAAGTGATTTGAGAAAGGTCGATCTCAGGCAAAGAAACACTTATCAGCAATCAGGAGAAATTTCTGATAGTCCTCCTGACTGTGTATAGAAGGAGTTCACATCTATTTAATCTGAAGACATGAAATTATTGCTTTGATGTAGGAAAAAGAGTTCATTATTAAGATGTGCGTGAAACCTGCCTTCCTGTTATCCAGATATTCACTTTGTGTATTGTCTTTGAATGTAATTAAGCTATGGCCCATTAAAAATCTTTCCATGACTGTTAATAACAGAAGCAAGACATAAATAAGACATCGAGGAACAGTACATAACCCATGAAGCCAAAGCAAGCACTGATGCTGAAATCTTACAGTAACAGCTAGAGATATAAACATGTCACGCATTTAGGAGAAGGAATTACTTTTATCGGCCGCTTTCTACGAATTACTGTGCAATATCGTCATGGGTTTGTCAGTTAGTTTCTCTAACCTGTGTCTAAGCCACAGCAAAAACCAAACATAGTATTCCATCTCTGTGTACATACTAAAAATACACAGACACTCTACAGCCGCACGCAGACTGTCAAATGATTCCAAGGCACCCTACAGAAGTTCTGGTATAGCTTACACATGCTCTCCCACGGCCTACCAGCGGGCATGCTGCCAACCCTGGCACAGTTAAAGCCCAGCACAGTTTCCACTACCCTTCACTGTTCAATCTTCTGATGAGCACTTAGAGAGAAGAGTGAGTCGGCTTTTTTTTTTTCACCATAGATATGAAGACTAGCGCCTAGAGGACAAAAGGAAATTATAAATTAGAACTATATATGAGATATTTCAGTAAGTGAAACCCTTTAAGGATTGTTCACAAAGACAATCATTACTGATAAAATGTAAGAAACACCTGAATCAATTACACCTTACCTGGGGTCACCTTCACCGTCGTAGTGTACCAATAAATCTAACAAAGAAGAAAATTAGGCACTAACCCAAAATTCAGTCACTCCATATGTACACCATCGCAGGGATCCTTCGATTCCAAATGTCTAAAAAGAGAAAAGGTGAGCAGTCAAAATAAGAAAACTGAATTCCAAATAGCACCTCTTTATTTGTCACACACACACTGAACAGTGAGCAGTGAGATGCAGCCTCTGCATTTCCAACCCAGGTCTTTTTGCTACTGCCTTGGTCAAGATCACTGATAGGAGTGCTAATCCTAGCAAGCATCTCCCATGCAAACACAAGGAGAACATGCATAACTCAACACAGAAAGGGCATGGGACGGCCAGGATTAAAACCTAGGGCCTTCTTGCTGTGAGGCAACAGCGCTAACCACTGAGCCACCACGAAGCCCATGAAAAACATTTATAGTAGGTATTGATTTCATGTGCATGATTTCCTGGAGTTGATTTCAGAGTTGTTTTACATATAATCACAAACACCAACAGTGTTTGAGTTATTTGTAAAAGAATGCCATTTTACAACACGCTCATTACAATGCTGAAAGCTGCAACATGTTTTGGTTCCCGCCCTGTTCTTGGTCAACAGGAGATACATGACACAACGTATTTACACGTTTTCAAAACGTAGATAGCAAATGTATAAACTACATTCACTTTGTAGTTTGTGGTGTTTGTTCCTGATGTATGGTACTCTGCAAGTCTAAATTTAAAGAAAGCACCATAGGCACATCGTCAGTGGTGTCACTTGTTAGTTTTTAGTTTTTAAATATAACAACACTGCGTGTGGGTCTAGATCTGCAACTAATTTTGATGTTCTTATTTTAAGCTGGTGATAAAAAGTGGTGTGGTGGGTAAAGGAAATGGCTCAGAAAGCTGTTGGCTGTGGGTTTGAATGCAAAGCATGACATATATCTGCACCTCAAGAAGAGATATAATCAGTTTAAGTCACAGAGAGCCGAAGTTCAACTCCGAGGCATTGTACATGCACCAACTCTGTGTTAAAAATTAAGTGTTAAAATGATGCCGTATTGGAGATATTTGAACACTTGCGATTTGAATCTGCGACAAAGGAAGACAAATCGAACACTTTGTAAGCATCTGACAGTTAAAGTGAGAGTAGGGTAAGAGAGAGAAATTCTCACTGAACAGCTTTGTCTATGCGACAGAGGCACAGTGTCAAGGCCAATGAAATAAAGTCTCACTCGTGTTCAGCCCGCATGGCTTTACGGGCCTCTCTGGCCTCATTCTCAGCGTAGACCTTCTTGTAGCAGTAGATCAGCACCCCGATCATCCACAGCTGCAGCACCACGATGAGCACGAACATCATAATCTCTGAGATCACTGCCGTCAGCTCGCGATTAGCTGAGATTAAAAAAACGCAGAGATACTTGAGATTCGGGGACTCATTCTAGATACCAAAGAGAGCAAAATTTCTTCTCACAAAAAGAAAGAATAAAGGAATGGTGGTATAAAAAAAAGAACCAACGAGCAGATATCAGACACTTGTAAAGTCATTAATGATTAGTGATTACTAAGATATAAACAGTGTCTTTGTTCTGTCAGGAGATGGTGACTGGTGTATGGCAGAACAGACTGTCATAATATGACTCCTCACCTTCTGATACAACAGTGAGCTCCACTTCCTTAGTAATGTTGACAAACTCTTCCTTCACTGGGAGGTACAGAGTGCGAAGGAAGGAGCATCGATATGTCCCAGTGTCATTGAACGTGACATTGTGGATTAAGACGGCACCGATTTGCACATCACTCGTCCCCTTAGTCCCATACCATTCCAATCGTTCCTCAAAGTCCTCATGGTGAATGGTGGAGTCAGGGTACTGGTAGCTGAATATCTAGAGAGACAGAGCGATTGCAAAGGGGAGATAAGTTACCTCCATTCTGTTTTACCTTTCTTTTATCACTTTTAATTTCTGGTTCTTTCAGTTTGCCGAAAGAACTTTAAGAACCGGCCAAACACTGAGTGATGCTTATCTTCAGCTAACGAAAGAAGCTTTTCCTTCACTTCAGATCAGAAACAGCTTTTTAATATCGCGCAATTTGTGCTAATTGTTTTCATGTCTGCACTTTTCTGTCTAAACCTGCAAAACCCAGATGTCTTTTTTTCATTTTCTTTTTTTTTTTCTTCTTTTTTTTGCGTAGTTGTAATATTCAAACCACCTTGAGCTTACATGGACAAAGTCCTCCCCAGATCCCAAGGGCTTGAAGTGCCACTCCACAATGGCAGAACCTGGCACCTCCGCTCTCCTCTTGCAGGAGATGCAGCCCAGCATGGAGCTCTGTCCAGCAACTGCCTCTGTCATGGAGTCCACTTCTGCACACCCTGCCTGGCACTGTGACACTAGGGGGACCAATGTAAAATAAATGCCCAGCTCTCAGAAGGAGTGGGGATTAGTGAGATACAGACAAATCATGCTGAGCATGATAGCAGAATCTGATGAATGATAAGATCGAATGAATATGAAAAGAAGGAGTTTAGGGGAGAGGAGAGGAGAGTAGAGGAGAGAGAAGAGAACAAGTGAGAGAAGCCACAGTTGGTAATAAAGGTTTGTACTGTGCTGGGAACTTTACAAAAAAAAAAGAGAGAGAGAGAAGTGAGTGATTTACAACAGAAGTAAAATAAGTGGAGTTCACAAATACAACATATCCGAAAATCCCACAGTATAAGTTTTCCACTGAAATATTTCGTCAAGTACAAACCATGTAATGATCCAAATAACGGATCATTACGACAAAGTAGACTTTCATATGCATATTAAGAGTGTGAAGACCATTGTTGCTTTTAATAAAACATTGTCGGCAACGTCATAACATATTTAAGTGGCAAAATTCTGTGAAGCGGACCATTCCTGTTGAACAAATATCATGATAATTGAATAGCCTACTTACCGTTATGCATGAACATCATGAGAACCCAAAATGACCTCAACCAAAAATAAGAACTCATTTTAATGCCGTTGATTTTCTGTAAGGTGAAGACGAAAACAGCTTTACTCAGCTGGCTTTACTCCGCGGTTATTGACTTCGACAACACATTTCTTCGTCCACGCATTTGCAGTTGCGCTTTTCTCTTTGCTATCAGTTTTTACTTAACGGGAGTTTAATAATTCATCACATGTTCTGACTAAACTCGTTGTGTTCCTTTAGATGACATCAAAAATGAAGACCAATTAAACACAGTGTGTGTCTCGTGTAGTATCTGTCTGACTTTCGGAAAGCTATATTTAGACCGTGTGAATCCTTGTGTCTTGATGTGACACCGCTTTAGAAAGCAAGCCAAGATGGAATATGAGCAGTCCGGAATTGGACGATGGGGGAAAGGTTCATACCCCCGCAGGGATCGTTGTATTCTGCGTGTTGTGAAACTGATGTTTTTGCCAATTCGGAATGAGAAGAGTGTGTCTGAACTTATATTACCTTAAAACTGTACACAGCTGTAGGGCCTTTATCAGAAAAACAAGCCTTTAAAGCTCGAGTCTCTAAATCGGACTGCGACTTTAGAAATCAATGTCACAAAAATAAAACTATCCTTTGTGCCTCAAATATTTTCCCCATTCAGTTTAGCATTCGCATTTCTTTACAAGCAGCTGATTATTTTGCAGCCAATATCATACACTTTGTACACCTCCTTTGCAGTCAAAAAAGTGTAGTTAAATTAGTAATCTGCATCAGTACTCTCCATTACGGAGCCCTTAAAGTCCTGAAAGATGATTTTGTGGTGTTGTTGTTGTTGTTGCTGCTGCTGCTGCTGCTGTTGTTGTTGTTGTTGTTGTTGTTGTTAAGTTGTTACCTTGTGCGGACAAGTTGATTATTTGATACTATGAAAGTAAACAGAATTGTCCCATCCACCAATTTTTGATTAATTTATTCTAGTGCGCCGTGTATCTCAGACTTACTGCTGAGACCGGTACCGGGAATCAATGCAACGCATTGTAACTATGAATAAATCTTTACAGGTACAGCATGTGTGCAATACAAAGTATGACCACTTGATGGGGTAACAGCAAAAGGTTGGCTGAGAGGATGGACATAAAAAAAGTCATTTGTCTGAGATGTCCGCGCTAATAAGCATTTAAACCTGTGAACAGACGTGTGTTATGAGTGATTCCCTGGGAGATCTGAAAATGCAAAGGGAGAAGGAATTATTGCGAATATGCAATATAGTCTTTTCAAACATTCTCTTTGTGCGGAGTCATACGGGAATGGGACTCAAGTTTACTTTAGAAAATGGTATATTGCAGGCTGTTCGCAAGAGCCTGTTGTATTACTGTAGGGGGGGGAGGGGGGTACTGACACCCAGTAACACAGTCACAGAGATGACGATATTTATGCAAACTCATAGCTGAGTTCATTTCCTTGTGGTTAGTCCCTTACAGTGTGATATAATGCTGATCTAAAATATAACTTGCCCTTCATAGCATTCTGGGAAAATGTATTATCTAGCTAGTTGCTTAAGGAAACACTGAATGTTAGTCCAAAACACAGTACATGTAGACAGAGTAGACAACATGTGTCTGAGTTCATGTAGGCCTATGATCCTCTGCACTCAGCGCTAAGATATATGTAAAAAAAATATTCTGTCGTGCATGTCACAGTATACTGCTATGCTGCGTAGTGTGAAGAGTATTCTGATTTGATGTAACTTGGTCATTTTAATTAACTTTTGTCCCACTGAGGAAACACTAACAAGAGTTCACTGAGTTAAGTTCAACTGAAATTTCAGAACTACAAAGTTCTTACCGAGAATGAGATACAATCTTATCAGTCTGATTTTTTTTTTTTTTTTTTTTTTTTTTTTACTTACTGTTGGCTTATGCATTGCGTCATTATGCAAATATGTTACGGTTATTTACTGTAGCTAAACCTCCAGCAGCGTGTAAACAATGCAGTTTATGTGTGGTAATGGACGTGAGGTTCAAGGGACAGACAAATTGCCACCTTTTAAAGAATGACATTACGCCTTGATCTTCTGTTATCTGTCACATCTATTATCAGCATGCGTGTGTTAAGTCAATGTCATTACATTTACTTAGGAGCACAAGGTTATTTCGTTAGAAAACTAGACTGATAAATTACTTGTCGACTGAAGGACATCATGTTACAAAGAATCCCAAGAGCTTCAATACCAACAAGACAAGATTATATCATCACTGTAGAGGCTGTTGCTTATTGGTTCATTTGCCGATATCTGAATTTACTGCTCCGTCATCAAGAAAGTGTACGATGCTCTCACTATGTGTCATGTTGGTCCACTTAAAACTGCGTGTAAAGCATTAAATCAGGACTCACTGACAGACACCCATGATGTAGGCTTGATTTGCTGAGTTCGACAGATAGAGAATCTATACCCTGTTGGCCAGTATCCATGAACAAAGGCCTTGAGCCCAAGGATTTTCCAAATTTCGCTAACGTCATTGTTGACGAGGACTGGTTTAAAGTTCAAGAATCACTTATCCCCCTCGACATCAAGATCCTGACTACTGTTGTGATATGTAGTTATACGTAACCGTAATGATAATATTTTAATAACTGACAACGTCATTCTATCATTCAATGATGCTTTGTCTGTAATGACAGAAAAATATATGCGAACTAATTAGGACAAAAACCATGGTATACAAATCTTAATACATGACCAAGGTCATCGAGATTGGCTGGTATTAGAAAACACAACGCACACCACCCTCCACAACTTCTCTCTCTCTCTCTCTCTCTCTCACACACACACACACACACACACACGCCTCCTCCTCGCCAGCATTTATTTTTAGTCTCGATCGGGTTTCCAGATGCTCACTCACTGACGGGAAGCGTTCAGCAACACAACTCCATGGAATTTAGCCCTCTGAGAAAACACAGTGCATAAAATTGTATTACTACTGGGTATATGGAACAGGTGTGAGGAAGGTCGCCGACTGGTTAAATTTTAAAGATGAGAGACGCAAGGTAAATCATCTAGAGACTGTGTGAATGCTGTGTCATGGTTTTAAAAAGCAATTTCATGCCATGTTTTTAAAACTAATGAATGAACATGTCACCTGCTTGATATCATTGCTTGGCGGAACATTACTTCGTGGCAGATGGAGTACCAGTGAATCGGAGAATATTTTAGGTGCTAAAAAGCAACAGAAAATGGTCTCAAAACACCTTAAACTTGTGTTGTGTTGATTTATGTAGTTCTGGGAAAATTAACGATGCCAAACTACGCATAGCTTATGTATATTATATGTACATAAGCATGCAGCAGGTGCAGGTTGGTAGGTATGGTGCAAGTTAATACAAATGAATCTGTTAATGTGCTACAGTTTCATGAAGACCACTGGTGGATAGATCTAGTGGAATTATCACGTATTGTTTCTGAACTGTGTAAATTATGAACAGTTATTACGCGGTGCAAGTTTGCCGCCTGATATAAGAACCCAAGGACCCAAACATTTCAGGTAGACAATGCGTGCAAAACAGACGCGAGTAAATGTGGTTCATATGTGGTGAAACAAAAATAACACATTTGGCTGCACAAACTTTTGAAAAACTGAGCGGGACAAATGGCATATTTTAATGTTAATCAGTTTAGTCGTTTTAATCATTAAATCACAGTCGTTTGTTGCATCTAATGGTTGTAGCTACATAGTAATGATGCTTGTTCTCTATTTGCAACAAAATGTCTCATAGTATATTCCCCTCTTGCTTTCCGTATCGTTTCCCCTCTCCAGTATTGCAAGGTGACCTACTCCTTGGTTAGCCGCAAGCCAACGGGAAGTGAATATATCGTGTATCTAACTGCGCCCTCAACCAGCCTAGGTCGAAAACAGACATTTTGACTCGGACAAACACATCGAGGGAGAATGATGATGAGAGGCAGTGACAAAGGTCCTCAAGGTGAGAAATAACGTTATCGTACAAAAAGTCATTAATTTTCGTATAAAACCTTTGAAAATATTCTTTGAATACATTCTGACTTTGTGAATGCATTAGGCATATGTAATGTCCACAATGTTTCTTACATACATAATGTATGAGACGGCTCTTTTGCCGTCTTTACCCAAACTAAGTTATTGGTCGTTTTGATTGTACTGCGCACAATCAATGTCCACAAGAGGGCACACTAAGTCAATCCACTTGTTAAAGAGGGCTGAACGTTTACTTATAGTAGATAGATCTCATAATTTGAACAAAAGGCATGGCTCCGCTTATTACATCATTTGAAAGAGCAGAAAGAAGGGAGCTGGCGCTCATGACTAATACTTATGTCCTGTAATTGTAAACTGTTGTTTTGCCTTCCTTTTTGCTCATATCCGCTCCTGAAATATCCGAAATTGTGCAACAGACTAGTGAAGAACGTTAAAGAACGTTAGATGTTGGACTGTGTCATCAGGAGCAGATCCCATTGTAAGAAATGTCAATATTTAAGAATTAAATAAGTAAGAATTCATTGGCTGATGAGCATTCTCCACCGTTGTGGCTTATTGCACCGAACTGCTGCAGTGTGATTTTCTTCCTCGAACAGCTTCTTTGACCACTGTTGGATAAGTGGTAGTACTGGGTACTGTGACAACATCAGTCTATTTTGTAATATACAGCTTAGAGCACTTTACTCAGAAGAATAGACCAGTATTTGTTGTCGAACGAAGGTCCGCCCATGTAACTGAATTCCCACAGTTGACTCGTCCATACATATGTTTGTCAAAAGCACCCGTTACTTTTTATTTTGCGTGCCTTGGTGCCGACTATACCACAAAGTTGTTACGGGAGGGGGGTTCTTACTTAGTGAATTGAGTCGGAGACGGCTTTATCCTCTGTTGCCAATACTTTGAAATACTCTTTGTATTTTTTTCTGTATTGTAGTTGCATAGTTGCTCCGATTAAATTTATAACTTGAGAAGTAATTGCTGGGTGTTCTTACTTATCGCACGAGTGCTTCTACCCTCCTATGTAAAGTTATGATCACTCAGTGGAGGTTCTGAAGTCTGACGCTATCGCCGATGTTTTACGCTAAATATGGTATTTAAATTTATCGGAGGCAGATCCTGACAAATTCTGTTTGAGATTTACGAAACAGATTACACTTTTTAAAATCAAAATCAGAAAAATTAGCACGATCGCGGCGTCGATGTTTGATAGGCTGAACTCAGGGAAGGATAGCAGGGTAAAGCTAAGGCGAAGAGCGTTTTGTCACCGGTATCTGTCGAATAGCTAACATTACTAGCCTACCAGCTAATTTGTTATTTACCAGACTGAAAATGGATTGTGCCTCTAATAAATCATTCTTATTGTTATAAACTATTTATAATTCTTAACTGATAAAGAAGTATGCGCATCGTGTGGGTTCAGTTCACATTCTCCTAAGAGGCCAGAATAGTTCAGGCGGCGAACTTTAGTTCGGAAAGTGGCGACGTTGAGGAGGTGAGAGAGAGTGCCTTTTGAAAAAAAGATGCTGATGTGTTCCTACGAAAAAGCGGATTTCACTATCACTCCTCGTACTGTCGCTCGTCTCATGTATGAGGCAGAGCAGGATCATCGAAATGGGACTTCGTCAAATGGGAGGTATGATAATTATTTATTTTTAAGTGTTTTAAATAACGTGTGTATGCTTGTTGCGGTAGAATTTACTGACAGCTTGATGGCAAACTTACCCCACTAGGAATGGTTATCGTGGTTACTAATACGGACAGCAACTCAGCTGTGTGCATGTTATCGAGAGCTAACCAAATGACGTGCAAACCGAGGCAGCTGTGTGCCTAGCTCTGGTTGTGCTCTCTGAACCATCTCGCGTTTACAAGTTACTCACGGAACGACGACGGAAATATTCACATCTAGTTTCCTCAGGCCAATTTAATACAAAAACTACACCTAGCTCAACAAACAGATCTGTGCGTTTGATTAGTAATTTTCTCTCCATGACTTTTTGAAGGGACTGACGAGCCGTACAGTGGTATTATTTGATAGAGTTATTCGGGATTCAGTAGTCGCAACTTGTTTCTGTGCTAAAGAAGTGCAGTTTGCCCCAGCAGCCTCAAGTATTTACAGCACGAACAAAGTTTTGAAAGAAATAAAGGCTGACTTGGGAGCAGTCTGTAAAGTGAGAAAGGACAGAGCTTGGATATCTCTACAGCGTAATGTGCAAATAATACTACGCTGAGATTGAGTTTGCTCAAACAGCTTTTCAAACACAGCGGTAGACCTTTGTCTTGACTTTGTTAAATGGCTGCAGGTGGCATTTTCAAATGCAGTGTGTTCATCTGCACACAAACCAATAGCACAAAATGTACGCAAAAACTGGATTTCTTCGAGTTCAAAGCAAACTCACATGGAAATTCATGTCTTGTTTTGGTGCCACATATTCACGGGTGCATTTTTTTGTACCAACAGAATGTGGGATATTATGATGCCCTTGTTGGTGTTAACATGTTTTGCAGTAGCATTTTGCCTCTTGGGTGTAGTTTTCACTATGATGTTTTTTTAGTGAAAATACATTTAAATAAATGGAATTTTAACACTCACAGATAACTTTTTTTCACCTCAGCCAAATATTTGCTTGTGTGTCATGGGATTTGATCATTGGAAAAAGTATTTATAGTATATCTCACTGCAGGATCACAGGACTGGCCTTATATCAGTTAGGAACTGCACTGAAAGCTCCAGTCAGTCACAGTAATGTTTCAGAAAGAGTCTGAGGCAGTAAGCTGTAGGAGGACTGTTACATTAAAACATTACCACCCTCTGTCTAATGCAGATGGCTAATTGTGGTAAGATTGTGGGCTTCTTAGGCTGTGATGCTTTTTTTGAAACAACAAGCTACAGTTAGATGCTTGGAAATTGCATGTTCTCAGTATGGGTTGTTTCCAACGTGAGAGAAAAAGTCACACAATGGCTTGCGCTCATACATACTTTACTGGCCAGAAAGTGTGAAAGTTGTGGGAAGGAAGCATGAAATGGACACACGTGGCTCTTAATGAAGCAGGTGCTACTGAAATGAAGTGAAGAGGAGCAGTCATAAGTTATTGTATAGGGGCATGTGTCTTTACGATGAATAAGAGGATGACAAATGGACAACTGACTCTGATTCGAAATTGTTGATAAAATACATTGTTCCTCAGAGTTACAGTAAAGTAAGCGTCATGAGACAATGGTTTGTGTGTGTCAACGGAGAGTAGTACTAACTTTGGATATATGTTTGGAAGAATGAAGTAAACCATGGCACCCTGTTATGAGGAAGTTGTAGTGAATGGCAACAGGCTGGTACAATCCTTCAACATTTCAATCAACCAAGTGATTACTGCATAGTCCTAGAACTGTAGTATCTTTTCTCTAATTTCAGTTATAGCCAACACACTGTAATACAATGATCGACCTTGGATCTACTTTAAGGTAAATGTCAGCCCTTAATAACAGGCCCTAACATTGGGTTTGCAGTATGTCAATACGACCAATGACTCTCAAGCATGAACCAGTCTCTCATGACAAAGCATCTCTGTAACCCCATGCATCTGTGATAATATCTCTACCAGAAGCTGCAGCACACAGTATCAGGAAATATCACAAAACCCAATTTTACTGACTTTATTTGTCTTCAGGATCACAGTATTATTAAAAGTAGTTGTGAAAAGCAAGCACATGAACTGGCTCCTCACTGTGATGGGACGGCTCTGTAATATTATCAAAGATTTTCATATCCTCCCAGTAGATTACAGAACTAATTCACTGTGTCAAATGTAATCTGTGGAGATGCTTCTGTAAGGCTGCGTCTAAAAAAACTTCACACCGCTGTCATAAGACCCGAGAGCATTTAAAGGGACATGGAAAAAAAAACCGAATGAAGAACAGACTGTTGATCGGTCAGGCCAAACTGTAATCACCGTAATCACTCGTACCCATCTTCTCTCCCCAATCACTCTGTCAGCTCAGCCCCTCTGGGCTCCTCCCTCGTTCCTCTCCCTTTTGACGAGCGCACAAGAGAATATACAGTCTTCTTACGAACAGCTGATGATCACTGAGGTAAATGTAATTAGTCACGCAGTCATACACTTTGGAGATATTGCTGAGTAGAAGATTAGTGAAACGCTCCTGTTAAGTGGTTATAAAAGTGCTACTGACGTAGTGCAGGACACAGAGCTGCTGAGGTTATCTGGGATTTTGTTTGTCATGAAAACTGGTTTCAAAGACGGTCCGATCCCTATGTCACTTCCAAGCCACCGTTCACATGGATTAATGTTTGTCAAGAAGCTTAAAGTTTAGCCTTTGTTTTTTATGAACTTATTCTAATAGTTTCTGCTGGATTGAAATATTCATGCCCCGAGCAGAAGAATCAGCTTTCAAACCCCCTAGTATAATGCAAATACAGCTTCAGTAATGTGTTGTCGGGGCTGATTACACGCAGCCTATTTCATTAGCCGTACATTCGCTGTTAATCTTTCCAAGTTTAAAACGTTCTGTTCAGATTAGTTTGAGAAATGAGTCAGTAATTCAGCATAACATCCAAAACTTTACTTTTTTTTTTATTATTCAAACATGTTCCTTTTTGAAATCATAAGTAAGCAAAGTTGCACATCAAAAACTCTGTAAATAAACTCTGTAAATAGACCTATGGGTGCAAACATAAAACGTGATGGTCCAAAGCAGGGGTGTTTGTAGTGAACTGTGGCTTTGAGAAGGATTGCGTAAAAATGTGGTTTTGGATCCCCACTGCTGCAGGCCCACACAGGTAATTGTCTTTACCAATACAGGTGGTCCTCTCGGTATGCTGAGGCATATTGTGAAACTTCAAAACTTTTGAGCCCAGGAGAAGAGGGGAGAGGGAGAGAGAAACATACCAGAGATAAGAAGGACGACTGAGCGGTGGTTGTGTCTCAGGACAAAGGAGGATGTAAACGAGGCTCAGGCACTAATGAGTGGTTTAGGTGGTGACCTGAGGGAGGATCCAGGCAATATTAAGAGAAATATTGTAGAACTCTCGAACATTCTGTGAAGGCTCCTCCCTGCGGTTCCTGTTGTAAGTTGCCTAACAACAGAAAATTGAACTCTTTTATGTGATTTGTAACAACCGGTACATAAAAGTTTTCAATTCTTCTCGCGCGCAGTATATTCCGCTGCCACATGTAGTGACGAGAGGTGCATCTTCTCACCCGCGCTAGAACTTCTGTTTTGGGACGCCAAGGAAATGATGCGGACTTCCTATAAGGGCTACACGCAAAACTTGAAGAATAAGCTAAACGTCAGTGGTTATCTCCTGCCAAGGAATGAAAGACGATGAAGTTCTGGTTTGACTTTGTCAGTCAGAAGGCCTGATTGGAGGTTACCTGCCTGTGGCAGCGTGCTTGGACGTAAGCGATTTTAAAAAAAAATTATCTGCTGCAGAAGGCTGAATGCTGGTCATTCTTGGACCATCTCCACACGGCATCAATGGCTCAACCCATTCCTATCCCCACTCTCACTGTCCTCCCTCCGTCCTCCGATAACGAGTCCTGGTCTCGCTCGCCCAGTCCGCAGGCCCATCACCACCGTTCCCACCGCACCCGAACACGGGAGAGGAGGAGGACCGCCCCCGTGCAACGAGAAGAATCCTCAGGGTCCACGTCGGTTGTTGACAAAACTGAGAGGAGAAGCCAGAGGCGAAGCCCCTCGCCATGTACCCCTTCCCCAGTCCCTAATGTGGAGGAGGGAGACCAAGGCAGCTCCTCGTCCCTCCTCCTCCTGCCGCCGTCTCGTTCGGGGTCGCGAAGCCCGTCCCCCAGCAGGCGTTCCCGATGGTCCCTCCGCAGCCTTCTCTACAAAGACTCAGACTGGGACAGCTGCAGGTCAGTGCTCGTCCTCCTGCCAGCTTCTGCTCTCTCGCTGCTCCTGCATGGCTCTCCTTCACAGCCACCTGCTCTGGTATACAAACCTCAGGCCACAAGGTTCCTAGTACAAGCAGCCACGGCGCTATCCTTGCCCTTTAGCGAAGGTGCGATAGGGAACCGGAAGATTGGCCATGATATTGGAGAAGAGAGAGAGTGAGAGCAGCTCCGTTTCTAAAGTAGCTTTGGACTGATAGAACTAAGATCATAGGTCTGTAACTTTACTCTTGGGGTTGGTTGGCAGTGGGGGCTGTATTTATTGTGTAAGCTCTGTATTTGGAGTGAACAGCTTTGCAGATTTGTGCTCTTGTGCCACTAAAATCTACTTTGCCCAATCAGCATCAGGGAAATGGTTTAAAAGAACAGCCAGTGCTACAGGACAGCAAATAAAACAGTTTGTGCAAAACTGTTTTTTTTTCCCCCGGTATAATTATTACACAATTTTTACACAGTTGTTAAGCAATTTCCGATTTTTTTGATATTGAGGCGTCTGTTAATTAATAACAAGTTAGCTGAACAGGATAGGAAACATAAATAGTAAACGCTTAAACAGTACAGTACTAAAATAATATCTTTAGCCTTACATGTTATTGAGAGCAAAGCGGTGCGCTGGGGTTTGTGTCTCAGATATCTGCCTTTCGTATTCATGACATCACCGTTGCCCAATGAGAGCAAGTGCCTTTCCTGATGATGTCATTGCTGACCTATCAGATGTCATGGTGATGCTGCAGCATTATACCCCAACGGCCAGTCAGAAAGCCAACACAGAAAGTGCTTTACGGCTTCATATGAACAGATGTGCCCCTGTCCTTCTGATTTACCAGCCAGTTTTGTTGACCCAGTTCTTGGCATTTGGCTTTATGTGTTGTGCATTTGGGGGGCCACGTTCTTATTAAAAGGCATTTCATGGTTCGCTCCACAGCAAGGGCATGGCAGCGCTTGTCTGACCACAAATATTTGAAAATATATATATATAGTTTTTTTTTTTATTTGTTTACGGGAATTTGTTACAAGGGTAGAATTTAGAGGATAAACTAAGCAACATGATTTAGCCTTTATTAACATTATCAATAAATATTCGGTAAACAGAATGTGCCATAGATAAAACGACATAGCTCATATTTTTGCGTGGTGTCCATTACCTTGACAGTGTTCTTTTTTTTTTTTTCTCCCAGTAAACCAGGCTGTTAGTGGTGTTTGAGTAGACCAGGTTCAGCTTGGCTTCACTTTGGTGCTGTGTTATTACATTGTGGATTTTGACAAAATTATACAAAGCCCCTTGACAACAAGCTGTTCTGTTTTGTGGTCAAAAGCAGATATTGAAGTTGTTTAGTACTGGGTTTGATGCATCTTCAAAGGATAAGTTCAGTTTAAAAAAAAAAAAAGAAAAACGTACCGGGACATTCTGACATTCGCTGTTTTGTAACTGACACTCATATACTGCATTAAGTCGCTTTGGTTTAAAAGCATCTGCAGCATGCCAAATTTTTTTTAACATATTCAAATATAGGAAGTGTGCTCATGTACAACTTTCACGAACTGACCAAGTGGAAACAGTTTCATGTCCTCTTTAAAACACCAATAGTAAAAGATGCTGCTTTAGCCCGCCTCCTGCCTGGAGCCAGTGAAAATGACTAACAGTGGTCTGAGGCAAACAACAAACAATATGAAAGACCTTGTGTTGGTTATACACAGGTCCTCATTTATTTATTTTACCCATTTGACATTTACAAAACATTTAGGAATTCAATATCAAGCCGTCAATACTATTAAGAGCAGGGTAGACCATTTGCGCTATTGACCACGTATTAGGTGAGGTAAATTGGGAATTGTTGATGGAAAACAGAGAACTAAAAATGAAATTGATTGATTGAACACCATCAGAAGTACTGAGAGAATGCCCTGGTACATTTTACAACTTCCCCTTTAAACTGACATTTAAGCAAACTGGCCCTGTAATGTTGAGGTTGTACTGCTTAGCGAGCAATTGTGCTGCCATTCCAAACAAACTAAAGGCACACTGAAAAATATGGTCCACAGACCACCCTTTACTGTATCCTGTCATTGTATATTGTTACACGAGCGTTTGTTCATGTTGTATTCACCGGCGAAACTGAAAGTGAATGTTATTGTAGTTAGTTTGAGAATGTTTCGTTATTATTTTGTCATGCTTTGCTTTATTTAGCAGGTGAGAGTGTGCATTATATATGGAGCTTTGGCATGTTGTTTATGATTTGTTTTCTATATAAATAACTGAAGCAATATTCAAATCTTTTATCATTAGCGCCTGCAAATTTCCCTATGGGTGTATTTGAGATAAACAATTGAAAGAAACTTTGGTCAAATAATAAGAAAAATATTTCATAGCAGATTAACGTCAAAAAAAACAAAACAAAAATAGTTGAATAAGCTATTACATGTAGGGATTTCGTTTACTAACTATGGAAATGGACGTGATTGAAAAAATAATGAGAGAGTTTCTCTCTCATACTTTTTGTCTCTTTTTTTTGGACATTGGCCTTTTCTGCTGTGTAGGCTTGTGCGTCATCATTTCTTTTCTCTCGTTTTCTGCATGTAACGGAGTGCCTTTAAGGAAGATGGACTGCTGATATCCCAAAGGGAATGGTTTGTTAGGATCCAAGAACTTTATAGCCCCCTCCCGGACCTTCTGTTTGCCTTGGTGTCAGCGTCGATGTATGAATTGAAAATAACTTCATTTTATTCAATAACTTTTTTTTAAAATTTTAATAACAATGGAGCAAACAAAAACAACACGTTGTGGAGTCGACTATGTAGTGCTCTCAAGATTATCTGAGGTTTGAACTGATTCATCCACTTAGATTTCCAGATATGTCAAATATGTAGAGGGACATGCCTTTACAAGACTCAGGCTGACTGGACCGAGGCTGCTTTAATCTGGAGCTTAGGTGGTGAAAGTGTGAACTTGTATGCTTGCGTCCATGACGGTCATACAGCAAACGGATGTCTGAGTTTTGCGCAGCGCTTGGCTAACCCTGTTTGTTTTTGAGGCATCTGTGTTGCATTTTGTGTTTATTTGGGATCAGTGTGTGCTGCTCCGTAGTCTGAAAAGCACTCACGTTAGATCTGTGCTTCTCTGTCATGATAAAGGAGAACAAACACTTGCACAACTTCTTGACAAAGTAGGTAAGCAAAAGAACAGAAGTGCTAATTTGAGCCCTTTTTAAACCCTGTATTATGTCCAAGGAATTACTGAGTGATCATTCATTAGATGACCAGTAGGCTGTGTCTGTTCATGTTGAATTGTATATTGTTTTAAGATTTTTTTTTTTTTATTATAAATAAAGTCACCGGCTTTGTTATTTGACCTCAGCTCCCAAAATGTGAGCGTAATCATACAATCTTCTAAGGTATGGTCTTTCCCTGGGAGTTCCAGACCTTTCTTATCCTCTTATCTCACTTAGTTTAGCTCTGTATCTGAGTCATGTGATTTAATTGATGGCTTCTCCAGCAAAATATCTCCTGCCCTCCCTTTAAAGGAGTATTCTACTCCAAAGCACGATTTCTGTCGCATCCTTACATTATAACAGCCATATGTGTTTTCAAACAATAAACTAATAAATAAAGCACACTTTTTAAAAATTTTTATTTATTTATTTATTTATTTATTTATTTATTTATTGTGACGTCTTCCCTTAGACGTGAAACCCTGTCCAATATTTTAGGGCTTTCACAGCCGTCGTAGCTGTCAGTCCGCTGTGGTCTAGTACCATGATTTCAGTTGTCTTTTATTTTTAACTGATGGTCAACTCAATCATTGCATCAAGAGAAAGCACTGAAAGAATTCAGTATGTTCCATTTATGGCAATGTGTCCACTTAATGGTTACTGAGAGGAGGTGGAGTCTTGCAGGCATTCTCAAGACCATCTCCACAATCCTTTTATCGGGCTCTTTCTCCTTTTTTGTTTCTCTCTCTCTCTCCCTCTCTCTCCCTCCAGACTACATTTCTCTCGAACCTCTTCACTTGCCCTTCCAACTCAGATTACAGCAGCTACTTGCAGACTTGAGGAAAGCAGATTAGAGAGAGGGAGGGAGATAGAGACCCACCCATCCTCTGTGGATTATTATGTACTTTGTAGAGTAATCCACGGAGATAGGGTTAACGCATTGGGCGGGCAGGTGGATGGGCCAAAAAAAAACCTTGATGCTTCCATCAGGGTAAACACTGATGACGAACTGACGAGAATTACTGCAATATTCGTATACTAGGTTCTTATGGACATATAGCCCAATATTAGATAAGACTACGCCAATCATCAGAAACTGTTTGTAGTGGTAATTTATTCGCGCGCACTGTTACCGTGAGCTGCTTCACAAAGGCGCGATCAACCCTTATTTACTTATTTACTAAACATTGCTCCACGTATTTAGCCTAATCCTGCACTGGTTGTCCCAGTGCGGTGGTGCGTACAGCAGGCCGCTGAATCGGTGTTAATTCCCTCCGCCTCCTCCTGACCTCCTCCCCCTCCTCCCTCTCATGTCCCCTCCCCATCTCTCTGCCTGTATCTCAGTCTGCGCTACCCTGATTACTCTTGTTATGAACGATACTTGTCATCGCCTTTTAGAAATGGAAAAAGCTGAGGTCAGGTAGGCTACGTCATCTCACGGGTCTATAATGGACAGTTGCGCTCCACAGAATTGAAAACGCTCGTAGATGATTTACTTGAATGCCGATCTAATCCAAGGAATTCAGCTATCTCAATGAACCGTCTCCTGGTTTGCTGGCGCGGCGCATTGCCTTATTGACACAACAAAACCAACGTGGGCATCACACGTATTGAAGTCGGAAACACCCAATGACATGTTTGAGTAAGTGACTGTATTTTGAGTTATTTCATTTTGATTTAGAATGTATTTCGTGCACCGCAGTTACTGAACTAGTTTCGTAGCCATTTTATTCGATGTGCTATCATTGATTTTTTTTTTGTCTTTTAAAATGAAAATTGTCGCTGAGCAGCAGTAGACGGGAGGGACCGGGTTTGTGCTGTCGTTTGAGTCCTTGTTATATGAGTTATCCTCAGAGGCCGGTGTATGTCCGTGATGAAGAGACGTACTGTCACGGCGGCCCTGGCGTTGTTTTGTTGGACAGAGCTTATACCTAGACAAACCTCGTGTAGGAAGCCCTCTACATGCCCTTGTGCCAGAATATTTGGAAATAATTTGTGTTCGGAAATATTTTGGATTCATGCAAATTACACTATGCTCGTCTGTAACTATTTGCCTTTTGCTTCTCGGTTGTGATGGACAGAACACGCTTTTGCATTGGCCGGTCCATTCATTTGTCGTAACGCTAGTGGCAGTCTTCTGTGTCGGGTTTTGTAGGTTGCAGAGGTCACGGACATTTCTAAAATATACCAGGTGTTGAAAATTATATGCGCTTTGTTTCATCGGTACAGCTCTTTTGAAGCTCATGTACTAAAACGAACCTCTCCTTTAGGTCAGTAGACGAGACCTGAAAGGAGCTTATTCTGGGTGGCTGAAGTGTACCGTGGCTTTTGTGTGCTTTGTTATAACCATTTAGAGGCTGAAAGTTCGGGTTTTGACAACCCACCAATTTGAATCTACTGTGTGGTTTGGCGTATTTTCTTGCCTGACCAACCCCGTTACCTTGGAAACCCCCACATTTGCCCCTCTCATAGCCCCTCTCCCTACTCTCTTCTGTAACCAAGACAACGTGAGTCGGGTTGGCTGGTTCTAACTGAATTTTGGCAACGAAGAACTCCTACAGACAGAAGCGAGTGTGGAAAAGCCGACCTTGGTTTCTACGTAATATTTCTGACGAGAGAGAAGTCATTGGAGTTAATATAGATAGATAGATTACTTTGTCGATGCCCAAGGGATATTGCAGTGTTGCAGCAGCAATTCACATAAATCCCAAAACACACAACTCACACCAAAAAACACCATATTTACACACACACACACATATTATATATATATATATATATATATATATATATATATATATATATATATATACACGTGTACACCCACACAAACTACTATACTATCATTTGTCTCAGTGTGTTTATTATTTATCTGACAATGTGTGTATGTGTGTGTGTATATATATGAAATCCTCATCGTGTGGTGTCTGTAAAGGTACCTCACTGCACACTGAGATTTAATTTATTTGCCCACAGATGAAAATGCCAGCCATTGTATCCAGTACATGGAATCTTGCATCTCAACACCAAAGTCAGATTCTTATCAACTTGTTTCTGCGTATGTTTTGTTTAAATGGTTTTTATATATTATGATTGTTGGTTCTGTACACTGAAACAAAAAGATGCAAAGTAATGCAAAGATTAAATTGCATAAAGCAACACTTTATTAAAAAAATTTCAATGGTGAAAAGCTATTTAAATTACAGTCATCATCTACAGCATGGTCTGTGTAAACCCTGGCAAAGTAATTAGGGTATGGAGAAAATGTATGTTTGGGACGTTGTAATAATTGTGTACAGATAACCGAAGCCGTAAACTATTTAGCAAAACCGTAAACGAAGTTTATTTACCAAAGCCGTAAAGCAAGTCACCTCCGTTTTTCTGGAACAGGAACGGAATGCTAGCATGGCAACGATTGTTGTGATGTAAACATGGCCGCTATCTGAAGGCCATGACCTGAGCTCAGAGCGTGAGATGCAAATGTTGTGGTGGTTCACCCTTGTCTTCTGCCAGCGGAGGTCAAGGCAAGGTCACTGCTTAGCAACAGAGGAGCAGGGCATTACTGAAATCAGGCAGAAATCTTGGTTGAGTTAATATCAGACATCATTAAGATTGAGTTCCTGTACAGTTGTAACTCGCTCGTTTAGAGAAGAAGCACAGACTTGTCCCTAAGTGAGCAACAGCAGATGTCATCAGAATGGTGTAGAATTGTGTCTGGATTGTTCGCTATTTTTGCGTGCGTGTTTTAAGTGCATTGTGCGTGTGTACATGTGTGCGTGTGTGTGCGTATGTGTTATTTGCTAGAGAAGGTGCATGAGCTGCAGTTCTGAGCTCTCAGCTGTAAAGTTCTCAGCTGTGTATTAGTCCTCTCTCTCCTCCTTGGCCCTCATCCATTGCTTTCCTCTGCATCTCTCTCTCTCTCTCTCTCTCTCTCTCTCTCTCTCTCCCTGTCTCCTTCCCTTCTGCAGTACGGCCAGTAACTCTCCACGCAGCACTCCCGGCAGCTCGCCCTCCCTGCGGCGGCGGGTGCTGGGGGGCAGGGCCAGCGAGGGTGAGGGGGGCGGAGACCGGAGTGCGGGGGGATCAGACAGCCCCTTACCTCCTACACCCTCTTCCTCCACCTCCTCATACCCACTCGCAGCTCGCCACTTCACCCGCAATGCCAAGGTAAGCACACTTCAGAATCTGGTCGCGTGTGTGAGACAGTCAGAAGAGACACACACTCACACACACACACACACACACACACTTATATCTCCAGTAGCTGAAAGTCCTGACAAACTTAAATCTATTAAATCTATCTATTGCGTCATTGACCGCGGCCTTACAGTACACACTGTGCCTGGTGTGAAAACGTCTAAACAAATTCCACAATATGAATAACTGCTTGTTACGGAGAGACTTCACCCTGACTGCAGTTTCATTGCGTATCTTTACTGTGGGTAAATTACAAATTACAATAAATCTGTTCTCTCAATGTTCGTCTTGTCTCTGTTGCAGAAAATGCAGAGCTGGTACAATGTGAGTATTTTGGGGTCATCCAAGGTCAGTGTTTCAGTGTACTTTATTCAGACGATGGAGAACTTTTCAAAAGCCCACGTTTCTCTTTGATTGGCAGGTGCTCAGTCCCACATACAAGCAGAGGAACGAAGATTTTCGCAAAATCTTTAAGAAACTGCCGGATTCAGAGCGACTCATCGTGGGTAGGTGTCGTTCTAGGGTCTTGAGCGAGATGAACGTGTAAACACAGAGATGTCAGAGTGTACCATGTTCGTAATCTCTTTAGTGTATGTTTGTAAGTAATGAAGCAACCCTTCCTCTATCCAGACTATTCCTGCGCACTGCAGAAAGACATCCTGCTCCAAGGTCGCCTGTACCTCTCTGAGAACTGGCTCTGTTTCTACAGCAATATCTTCCGTTGGGAGACCACTGTAAGTGAGACCAACATGATGGAAAAAAAAGCCCTGTGAAGCTGGACAGTCACTTAGAACTGTGTGATGTTTTTCCTTACCCTCTTTTGTTAAGGTGAAATGAGGCTTATTTTCCAAATAGCATCGCTGGTATAATACATTTAAGCGAGTGGCTGTCAGGGGGTTTTCTTATAGTGAATTGGACTAAATCATTTGATTACCTGTTAGTAAGGATGAGAATGTTAATGACGGTCCTTTTTTGGGTCAGTGATTTCTTGTCTGTTACCCGCACCTGTTCAGATCACCATATCATTGAAAGATATAACCAGTCTGACGAAGGAGAAAACAGCCAAGCTCATCCCTAACGCCATCCAGATAAGCACTGAAAATGACAAGGTAAGAACATGGTGTACAAATAAAAACAAATGAAAATACGCTCTGTACGTTAAAATATGCTCTGTGTTGGTTCTTAACGCTGCAGCGACTGCTGCATATCAAAGACTTTTGTTACTGAGAATCCAGGGCATCTCAAGAGGTGGTGAAAATCACTCTTTTTTTCCCCCTCACATTCCTTTTCACTAATTGTACACCTCCTACCGTCTGTCCTTTGTCAGCACTTCTTCACGTCATTCGGGGCGAGAGATCGCAGCTTCATGATGATCTTCAGACTGTGGCAGAACGCGCTGATGGACAAGGTGCAGCTCTCCTCCCTTTCCCTACACGCTCTCTCTCGGCCTCTGCCTCAGCGCATGCTGATGAGTCTATTTTTAGCACTGAGACCACTGGTCATTTTCTCTATTGTTCGGTGCAGTGTTTCTCAGTCCCGCTCCCGGTGGCTTACGGCTCTGAACAGTTCAGGTCTCTTTCCGCTTTTAAATTAAGTCGAAAGATGATGAAGAGGTTGACAGAGGTGAGGAGTGTAATCAATAGTGTTTAGAGGAGGGAGAGGCCTGAAATATCCAGAGCTTTTGGCGTTCAGGAGCGGCATTGGAGAACGTTGGTTTAATGCGTGTTTTGTTCGTATCTCTGTCCGTAGCCGCTGTCTCCCAAGGAGCTGTGGCACATTGTCCACCAGTGTTACGGTACGGAGCTGGGTCTCACCAGTGAAGATGACGATTATGTGTCTCCTACTGCTGAACATATGAACGGCCTGCTGTGAGTCCCCTCTGTTTACGGCTCTCAATTCCACCTCTATTCGCTCTCGTCTGCCGTCGCAGGCCTTGTTTCGGTGCTGTCTTCCCCTTTTTAATTTTCATTCTCTCTCTCTCACTCTCTCTCTCTCTCGCTCTCTCTCTTTCTCTTTCTCTCTCTTTCTCTCTCTCTCGCTTTCTCTCTTTCTCTCTCTCTCCCCCCCCAGGCCTGGTGAGGAGCCGGTTTCTGTCACTGACCTGCTGGACATTAGCACGGTGCCAGCAGTGGCTCCAGTTGGTTCCTCTCCTCCCTCCTCCTCTGTTCACCCCTGTCCTGCTGGCTCGTCGCCTCCCTCCTCCTTGCCCTCCTCCTGTCTGCCTGTTGAGGTTCCTGCTTCCCGGCTCAGCGCGGAGCCAGAACCCAGTCCGCCCAGTTCTCAGAGTTCTTTGCCTTCAACCACACACTCCACACACACTGGAGCTCCCTCTGCCTCTGCTGTGAGTCTCATTCTTCTCCACGAACGCACTGGAGGTTCAGGTGGATCCGTAATGTGTAGAGGAGTAAAAAAAGCTTTGTGTACAAACGTTGGTGTAGGAGTTAGAAAAATGGTATTTGTCACTGCCATGGTGGGAGCTATCTGTTTGGAGCAATAAATTGTTTTATTTTGGGTATTTTTCCCAAGTGACACAATTTAACAAGCTCTTCCCTTAACGCCAGAACGCGGAGGAAGGTGGGGACAGCCAGTCTGAGTCAGCCAATCCCTTGCCTCCTCCAGCCCCACACAGCCTGGGTAACCTCTCCTCATTGGACATGACCAATGACGAAGAACTTCCCACAGACCCCAGTAACTCCTCAGACACACAGGAAGAGAGTGAGTACCAGGCTTCCCTCTCAATTTCTGACTAAGAGCTATTCCAATTATGATGTGACAGCTGCTTCACCAAAATCCACAGACAAGTTAAGAATAAACAAGCAAAACGAAACAAATTGTTCCTGAACCGAAAACAAATTCTCTTCAATCTGACAGTAAAAGAAACATTCTGAAGGCACTGAACTGTTTGTCTGTGTGG